>NW_027053909.1:0-19612 GCF_011386835.1 Chrysemys picta bellii
TGGCGAAGGCAGAGGAGGTGGCGATGGCAGAGGAGGTGGGAAAGGCAGAGGAGGTGGCGATGGCAGAGGAGGTGGGAAAGGCAGAGGAGGTGGTGATGGCAGAGGAGGTGGTGATGGCAGAGGAGGTGGGAAAGGCAGAGAGTTGGCGATGGCAGAGGAGTTGGCGAAGGCAGAGGAGGTGGGAAAGGCAGAGGAGGTGGGAAAGGCAGAGGAGGTGGCGATGGCAGAGGAGGTGGCGAAGGCAGAGGAGGTGGGAAAGGCAGAGGAGGTGGCGATGGCAAGGAGGTGGCGAAGGCAGAGGAGGTGGCGAAGGCAGAGGAGGTGGCGATGGCAGAGGAGTTGGCGAAGGCAGAGGAGGTGGCGGATGGCAGAGGAGGGTGGCGATGGCAGAGGAGGTGGCGATGGCAGAGGAGGTGGTGATGGCAGAGGAGGTGGCGAAGGCAGAGGAAGGTGGCGAAGGCAGAGGAGGTGGCGATGGCAGAGGAGGTGGCGATGGCAGAGGAGGTGGCGATGGCAGAGAGCTGGCGATGGCAGAGGAGTTGGCGATGGCAGAGGGAGTTGGCGATGGCAGAGGAGGTGGGAAAGGCAGAGGAGGTGGCGATGGCAGAGGAGGTGGCGATGGCAGAGGAGTTGGAAAGGCAGAGGAGGTGGCGATGGCAGAGGTGTTGGCGATGGCAGAGGAGTTGGGAAAGGCAGAGGAGCTGGCGAAGGCAGAGGAGGTGGCGATGGCAGAGGAGGTGGGAAAGGCAGAGGAGGGTGGCGATGGCAGAGGAGGGTGGCGATGGCAGAGGAGGTGGCGATGGCAGAGGAGTTGGAAAGGCAGAGGAGGTGGCGATGGCAGAGGTGTTGGCGATGGCAGAGGAGTTGGGAAAGGCAGAGGAGGCTGGCGAAGGCAGAGGAGGTGGCGATGGCAGAGGAGGTGGGAAGGCAGAGGAGGTGGCGATGGCAGAGGAGGTGGGAAAGGCAGAGGAGGTGGCTGATGGCAGAGGAGGTGGGGATGGCAGAGGAGGTGGTGATGGCAGAGGAGGTGGCGATGGCAGAGGAGGGTGGCGAAGGCAGAGGAGGTGGGAAAGGCAGAGGAAGGGTGGCGATGGCAGAGGAGGTGGGAAAGGCAGAGGAGGTGGCGATGGCAGAGGAGGTGGCGAAGGCAGAGGAGTTGGTGATAGGCAGAGGAGGGTGGCGATGGCAGAGGAGGTGGGGAAAGGCAGAGGAGTTGGCGATGGCAGAGGAGGAGTGGCGATGGCAGAGGAGGTGGCGATGGCAGAGGAGTTGGCGATGGCAGAGGAGGTGGGAAAGGCAGAGGAGGTGGCGATGGCAGAGGAGGTGGAGAAGAGGCAGAGGAGGTGGCGATGGCAGAGGAGGTGGCGATGGCAGAGGAGTTGGCGATGGCAGAGGAGGTGGCGAAGGCAGAGGAGGTGGGAAAGGCAGAGGAGGTGGCGATGGCAGAGGAGGTGGCGATGGCAGAGGAGGTGGCGAAGGCAGAGGAGGTGGCGATGGCAGAGGAGGTGGCGATGGCAGAGGAGGTGGGGATGGCAGAGGAGGTGGCGAAGGCAGAGGAGGGTGGCGATGGCAGAGGAAGGTGGCGATGGCAGAGGAGGTGGGAAAGGCAGAGGAGGTGGCGATGGCAGAGGAGGGTGGCGATGGCAGAGGAGTGTGGCGATGGCAGAGGAGGTGGGAAAGGCAGAGGAGGGTGGCAATGGCAGAGGAGGTGGCGATGGCAGAGGAGCTGGCGAAGGAAGAGGTGTTGGCGATGGCAGAGGAGGTGGCGAAGGCAGAGGAGGTGGCGAAGGCAGAGGACGGTGGCGATGGCAGAGGAGGTGGCGATGGCAGAGGAGGTGGGAAAGGCAGAGGAGGTGGCGATGGCAGAGGAGGTGGCGATGGCAGAGGAGCTGGCGAAGGAAGAGGAGGTGGCGATGGCAGAGGAGGTGGCGATGGCAGAGGAGGTGGAAAGGCAGAGGAGGTGGCGATGGCAGAGGAGGTGGCGATGGGAGAGGAGGTGGCGAAGGCAGAGGAGGTGGCGATGGCAGAGGAGGTGGTGAAGCAGAGGAGGTGGGAAAGGCAGAGGAGGTGGCGATGGCAGAGGAGGTGGCGATGGCAGAGGAGTTGGTGATGGCAGAGGAGGTGGGAAAGGCAGAGGAGGTGGCGATGGCAGAGGAGGGTGGCGCTGGCAGAGGAGGTGGCGATGGCAGAGGAGTTGGCGAAGGCAGAGGAGGTGGCGAAGGCAGAGGAGGTGGCGAAAGGCAGAGGAGTTGGCGATGGCAGAGGAGGTGGGAAAGGCAGAGGAGGTGGCGATGGCAGAGGAGGTGGCGATGGCAGAGGAGGTGGCGATGGCAGAGGAGGTGGGAAAGGCAGAGGAGGTGGCGATGGCAGAGGAGGTGGCGATGGCAGAGGAGTTGGTGATGGCAGAGGAGTTGGCGAAGGCAGAGGAGGTGGCGAAGGCAGAGGAAGGTGGCGATGGCAGAGGAGGTGGCGAAGGCAGAGGAGGTGGCGATGGCAGAGGAGCTGGCGAAGGAAGAGGGAGGTGGGAGAAGGCAGAGGAGGTGGGAAAGGCAGAGGAGTTGGAAAGGCAGAGGAGGTGGCGAAGGTAGAGGAGGTGGCGATGGCAGAGGAGGTGGGAAAGGCAGAGGAGGTGGTGATGGCAGAGGAGGTGGTGATGGCAGAGGAGGTGGCGATGGCAGAGGAGGTGGAAAGGCAGAGGAGTTGGCGATGGCAGAGGAGTTGGCGAAGGCAGAGGAGGTGGGAAAGGCAGAGGAGGTGGGAAAGGCAGAGGAAGGTGGCGATGGCAGAGGAGTTGGCGATGGCAGAGGAGGTGGCGAAGGCAGAGGAGGTGGGAAAGGCAGAGGAGGTGGCGATGGCAGAGTAGGTGGCGATGGCAGAGGAGGTGGCGATGGCAGAGGAGGTGGTGATGGCAGAGGAGGTGGCGATGGCAGAGGAGGTGGCGAAGGCAGAGGAGGTGGTGATGGCAGAGGAGGTGGTGATGGCAGAGGAGGTGGCGATGGCAGAAGAGCTGGCGATGGCAGAGGGAGTTGGCGATGGCAGAGGAGTTGGCGATGGCAGAGGAGGTGGGAAAGGCAGAGGAGGTGGCGATGGCAGAGGAGGTGGCGAAGGCAGAGGAGAGGTGGCGATGGCAGAGGAGTTGGGAAAGGCAGAGGAGGTGGCGATGGCAGAGGTGTTGGCGATGGCAGAGGAGTTGGGAAAGGCAGAGGAGCTGGCGAAGGCAGAGGAGGTGGCGATGGCAGAGGAGGGTGGGAAAGGGCAGAGGAGGTGGCGATGGCAGAGGAGGTGGCGATGGCAGAGGAGTTGGGAAAGGCAGAGGAGGGTGGCGATGGCAGAGGTGGTTGGCGATGGCAGAGGAGTTGGGAAAGGCAGAGGAGCTGGCGAAGGCAGAGGAGGTGGCGATGGCAGAGGAGGTGGGGAAAGGCAGAGGAGGTGGCGATGCAGAGGAGGTGGGAAAGGCAGAGGAGGTGGTGATGGCAGAGGAGGTGGTGATGGCAGAGGAGGTGGCGATGGCAGAGAGTGGCGAAGGCAGAGGATGAGGTGGCGAAGGCAGAGGAGGTGGGAAAGGCAGAGGAAGGTGGCGATGGCAGAGGAGGTGGGAAAGGCAGAGGAGGTGGCGATGGCAGAGGAGGTGGCGAAGGCAGAGGAAGGTGGCGAAGGCAGAGGAGGTGGGAAAGGCAGAGGAGGTGGCGATGGCAGAGGAGGTGGGAAAGGCAGAGGAGGTGGCGATGGCAGAGGATGGTGGCGAAGGCAGAGGAGTTGGTGATGGCAGAGGAGGTGGCGATGGCAGAGGAGGTGGGAAAGGCAGAGGAGTTGGCGATGGCAGAGGAAGGTGGCGATGGCAGAGGAGGTGGCGATGGCAGAGGAGTTGGCGATGGCAGAGGAGGTGGCGATGGCAGAGGAGGTGGGAAAGGCAGAGGAGGTGGTGATGGCAGAGGAGGTGGGAAAGGCAGAGGAAGGTGGCGATGGCAGAGGAGGTGGGAAAGGCAGAGGAGGTGGCGATGGCAGAGGGAGGTGGCGATGGCAGAGGAGTTGGCGATGGCAGAGGAGGTGGCGAAGGCAGAGGAGGTGGAAAGGCAGAGGAGGTGGCGATGGCAGAGGAGGTGGCGATGGCAGAGGAGGTGGGAAAGGCAGAGGAGGTGGCGATGGCAGAGGAGGTGGCGATGGCAGAGGAGGTGGGGATGGCAGAGGAGGTGGCGAAGGCAGAGGAGGTGGCGAAGGCAGAGGAGGTGGGGATGGCAGAGGAGGTGGCGATGGCAGAGGAGGTGGAAAGGCAGAGGAGGTGGCGAAGGCAGAGGAGGTGGCGATGGCAGAGGAAGGTGGCGATGGCAGAGGAAGTGGCGAAGAGAAGAGGAGGGTGGCGATGGCAGAGGAGGTGGGAAAGGCAGAGGAGGTGGCAATGGCAGAGGAGGTGGCGATGGCAGAGGAGCTGGCGAAGGAAGAGGTGGTTGGCGATGGCAGAGGAGGTGGCGGATAGAGGCAGAGGAGGTGGCGAAGGCAGAGGAGGTGGCGATGGCAGAGGAGGTGGCGATGGCAGAGGAGGTGGGAAAGGCAGAGGAGGTGGCGATGGCAGAGGAGGTGGCGATGGCAGAGGAGCTGGCGAAGGAAGAGGAGGTGGCGATGGCAGAGGAGGTGGCGATGGCAGAGGAGGTGGGAAAGGCAGAGGAGGTGGCGATGGCAGAGGAGGTGGGAAAGGCAGAGGAGGTGGCGATGGCAGAGGAAGGTGGCGATGGAGAGGGAGGTGGCGAAGGCAGAGGAGGGTGGCGATGGCAGAGGAGGTGGTGAAGGGCAGAGGAGGTGGGAAAGGCAGAGGAAGGTGGGCGATGGCAGAGGAGGTGGCGATGGCAGAGGAGTTGGTGATGGCAGAGGAGGTGGGAAAAGGCAGAGGAGGTGGCGATGGCAGAGGAGGTGGGAAAGGCAGAGGAGGGTGGCGATGGCAGAGGAGGTGGCGATGGCAGAGGAGGTGGCGATGGCAGAGGAGTTGGTGATGGCAGAGGAGGTGGGAAAGGCAGAGGAGTTGGTGATGGCAGAGGAGGTGGGAAAGGCAGAGGAGGTGGCGATGGCAGAGGAGGTGGAAAGGCAGAGGAGCTGGCGATGGCAGAGGAGTTGGTGATGGCAGAGGAGGTGGCGATGGCAGAGGAAGGTGGCGATGGCAGAGGAGTTGGCGAAGGCAGAGGAGGTGGCGAAGGCAGAGGAGGTGGGAAAGGCAGAGGAGGTGGCGATGGCAGAGGAGGTGGCGATGGCAGAGGAGTTGGGAAAGGCAGAGGAGGTGGGCGATGGCAGAGGAGGTGGGAAAGGCAGAGGAGGTGGGAAAGGCAGAGGAGCTGGCGATGGCAGAGGAGGTGGCGATGGCAGAGGAGGTGGCGATGGCAGAGGAGGTTGGCGAAGGCAGAGGAGGTGGCGAAGGCAGAGGAGGTGGGAAAGGCAGAGGAGTTGGCGATGGCAGAGGAGGTGGGAAAGGCAGAGGAGGTGGCGATGGCAGAGGAGGTGGCGATGGCAGAGGAGGTGGGAAAGGCAGAGGAGGTGGCGATGGCAGAGGAAGTTGGCGATGGCAGAGGAGTTGGCGAAGGCAGAGGAGGTGGCGAAGGCAGAGGAGGGTGGCGATGCAGAGGACGGTGGCGAAGGCAGAGGAGGTGGCGATGGCAGAGGAGCTGGCGAAGGAAGAGGAGGTGGGAAAGGCAGAGGAGGTGGGAAAGGCAGAGGAGTTGGGAAAGGCAGAGGAGGTGGCGAAGGCAGGAGGTGGCGATGGCAGAGGAGGTGGGAAAGGCAGAGGAGGTGGCGATGGCAGAGGAGGTGGGAAAGGCAGAGGAGGTGGTGATGGCAGAGGAGGTGGTGATGGCAGAGGAGGTGGCGATGGCAGAGGAGGTGGGAAAGGCAGAGGAGTTGGCGATGGCAGAGGAGTTGGCGAAGGCAGAGGAGGTGGGAAAGGCAGAGGAGGTGGGAAAGGCAGAGGAGGTGGCGGATGGCAGAGGAGTTGGCGATGGCAGAGGAGGTGGCGAAGGCAGAGGAGGTGGCGATGGCAGAGGAGGTGGCGATGGCAGAGGAGGTGGCGATGGCAGAGGAGGTGGCGATGGCAGAAGAGCTGGCGATGGCAGAGGAAGTTGGCGATGGCAGAGGAGTTGGCGATGGCAGAGGAGGTGGGAAAGGCAGAGGAGGTGGCGATGGCAGAGGAGGTGGCGATGGCAGAGGAGGTGGCGATGGCAGAGGAGTTGGGGAAGGCAGAGGAGGTGGCGATGGCAGAGGTGTTGGCGATGGCAGAGGAGTTGGCGAAAGGCAGAGGAGCTGGCGAAGGCAGAGGAGGGTGGCGATGGCAGAGGAGGTGGGAAAGGCAGAGGAGGTGGCGATGGCAGAGGAGGTGGCGATGGCAGAGGAGTTGGGAAAGGCAGAGGAGCTGGCGAAGGCAGAGGAGGTGGCGATGGCAGAGGAGGTGGGAGAAGGCAGAGGAGGTGGCGATGGCAGAGGAGGTGGTGATGGCAGAGGAGGTGGGAAAGGCAGAGGAGGTGGTGATGGCAGAGGAGGTGGGGATGGCAGAGGAGGTGGGGATGGCAGAGGAGGTGGGAAAGGCAGAGGAGGTGGCGAAGGCAGAGGAGGTGGCGATGGCAGAGGAGTTGGGAAAGGCAGAGGAGTGGCGATGGCAGAGGAGGTGGCGATGGCAGAGGAGTTGGCGATGGCAGAGGAGGTGGCGATGGCAGAGGAGGTGGCGATGGCAGAGGAGTGGCGATGGCAGAGTAGGTGGGAAAGGCAGAGGAGGTGGTGATGGCAGAGGAGGTGGGAAAGGCAGAGGAGGTGGCGATGGCAGAGGAGCTGGCGATGGCAGAGGAGGTGGCGATGGCAGAGGATGGTGGCGATGGCAGAGGAGTTTGGCGATGGCAGAGGAAGGTGGCGAAGGCAGAGGAGGTGGCGATGGCAGAGGAGGTGGCGAAGGCAGAGGAGGTGGGAAAGGCAGAGGAGGTGGCGATGGCAGAGGAGTTGGCGAAGGCAGAGGAGGTGGCGATGGCAGAGGAGGTGGCGATGGCAGAGGAGGTGGGAAAGGCAGAGGAGGTGGCGATGGCAGAGGAGGTGGGAAAGGCAGAGGAGGGTGGCGATGGCAGAGGAGGTGGCGATGGCAGAGGAGGTGGGAAAGGCAGAGGAGGTGGCGATGGCAGAGGAGGTGGCGATGGCAGAGGAGGTGGGGATGGCAGAGGAGGGTGGCGATGGCAGAGGAGGTGGAAAGGCAGAGGAGGTGGGGAAAGGCAGAGGAGTTGGCGATGGCAGAGGAGGTGGGAAAGGCAGAGGAGGTGGGATGGCAGAGGAGGTGGCGAAGGCAGAGGAGCTGGCGATGGCAGAGGAGGTGGCGATGGCAGAGGAGGTGGCGAAGGCAGAGGAGGTGGGAAAGGCAGAGGAGCTGGCGAAGGCAGAGGAGGTGGGAAAGGCAGAGGAAGGTGGCGATGGCAGAGGAGGTGGGAAAGGCAGAGGAGGTGGCGATGGCAGAGGAGGTGGGATGGCAGAGGAAGGTGGCGATGGCAGAGGAGGTGGCGATGGCAGAGGAGGTGGGGATGGCAGAGGAGGTGGCGAAGGCAGAGGAGCTGGCGATGGCAGAGGAGGTGGGGATGGCAGAGGAGGTGGCGAAGGCAGAGGAGCTGGCGATGGCAGAGGAGGTGGCGATGGCAGAGGAGGTGGCGATGGCAGAGGAGGTGGGGATGGCAGAGGAGGGTGGCGAATGGCAGAGGAGGTGGGGATGGCAGAGGAGGTGGCGAAGGCAGAGGAGGTGGGAAAGGCAGAGGAGGTGGCGATGGCAGAGGAGGTGGGAAAGGCAGAGGAGGTGGCGATGGCAGAGGAGGTGGCGATGGCAGAGGAGGTGGGAAAGGAAGAGGAGGTGGCGATGGCAGAGGAGGTGGCGAGAGGCAGAGGAGGTGGGAAAGGCAGAGGAGGTGGCGATGGCAGAGGAGGTGGCGATGCAGAGGAGCTGGCGATGGCAGAGGGAGCTGGCGAAGGAAGAGGAAGGTGGCGATGGCAGAGGAGGTGGCGATGGCAGAGGAGGTGGCGAAGGAAGAGGAGGTGGTGATGGCAGAGGAGGTGGCGATGGCAGAGGAGGTGGCGATGGCAGAGGAGCTGGCGAAGGAAGAGGAGGTGGCGATGGCAGAGGAGGTGGCGATGGCAGAGGAGTTGGGAAAGGCAGAGGAGGGTGGCGAAGGCAGAGGAAGGGTGGCGAAGGAAGAGGAGGTGGGAAAGGCAGAGGAGCTGGCGATGGCAGAGGAGGTGGCGATGGCAGAGGAGTTGGCGATGGCAGAGGAGGTGGCGATGGCAGAGGAGTTGGCGATGGCAGAGGAAGGTGGCGAAGGAAGAGGAGGTGGCGAAGGAAGAGAAGGTGGCGATGGCAGAGGAGGTGGGGATGGCAGAGGAGTTGGCGATGGCAGAGGAGGTGGCGATGGCAGAGGAGCTGGCGATGGCAGAGGAGGTGGCGATGGCAGAGGAGGTGGGGATGGCAGAGGAGGTGGCGATGGCAGAGGAGGTGGGGATGGCAGAGGAGGTGGCGAAGGCAGAGGAGCTGGCGATGGCAGAGGAGGTGGGGATGGCAGAGGAGGTGGCGAAGGCAGAGGAGCTGGCGATGGCAGAGGAGGTGGCGATGGCAGAGGAGGTGGGAAAGGCAGAGGAGGTGGCGATGGCAGAGGAGGTGGCGAAGGCAGAGGAGGTGGCGATTGCAGAGGAGGTGGCGATGGCAGAGGAGGTGGGAAAGGCAGAGGAGGTGGCGATGGCAGAGGAGGTGGCGATGGCAGAGGAGGTGGCGATGGCAGAGGAGTTGAGAAAGGCAGAGGAGGTGGCGATGGCAGAGGAGGTGGGAAAGGCAGAGGAGGGTGGCAATGGCAGAGGAGGTGGCGATGGCAGAGGAGGTGTGGAAAGGCAGAGGAGGTGGCGATGGCAGAGGAGGTGGCGATGGCAGAGGAGTTGCGATGGCAGAGGAGGTGGTGATGGCAGAGGAGCTGGCGAAGGCAGAGGAGGTGGCGATGGCAGAGGAGGTGGCGATGGCAGAGGAGGTGGCGAAGGCAGAGGAGGTGGCGATGGCAGAGGAGGTGGCGATGGCAGAGGAGGTGGGAAAGGCAGAGGAGTTGGCGATGGCAGAGGAGGTGGTGATGGCAGAGGAGGGTGGCGAAGGAAGAGGAGGTGGTGATGGCAGAGGAGGTGGCGATGGCAGAGGAGGTGGCGATGGCAGAGGAGGTGGGAAAGGCAGAGGAGGTGGCGATGGCAGAGGAGTTGGCGATGGCAGAGGAGGTGGCGATGGCAGAGGAGCTGGCGATGGCAGAGGAGGTGGCGAAGGCAGAGGAGGTGGCGATGGCAGAGGAAGGTGGCGATGGCAGAGGAAGGTGGCGATGGCAGAGGAGGTGGGGAAAGGCAGAGGAGGTGGCGAATGGCAGAGGAGGGTGGCGATGGCAGAGGAGGTGGACGATGGCAGAGGAGGTGGCGAAGGCAGAGAGAGGTGGCGATGGCAGAGGAAGGTGGCGAAGGCAGAGGAGGTGGCGATGGCAGAGGAGGTGGCGAAGGCAGAGGAGGTGGCGATGGCAGAGGAGGGTGGCGAAGGCAGAGGAGGGTGGCGATGGCAGAGGAGGTGGGAAAGGCAGAGGAGGTGGAAAGGCAGAGGAGGTGGCGATGGCAGAGGAGGTGGGAAAGGCAGAGGAAGGTGGCGAAGGCAGAGGAGGTGGCGATGGCAGAGGAGGTGGCGAAGGCAGAGGAGCTGGCAAGGAAGAGGAGGTGGCGATGGCAGAGGAGGTGGGAAAGGCAGAGGAGGTGGCGATGGCAGAGGAAGGTGGCGATGGCAGAGGAGGTGGCGAAGGAAGAGGAGGTGGTGATGGCAGAGGAGGTGGTGATGGCAGAGGAGGTGGCGATGCAGAGGAGGTGGGAAAGGCAGAGGACGGTGGCGATGGCAGAGGAAGGTGGCGATGGCAGAGGAGGTGGCGATGGCAGAGGAGGTGGGAAAGGCAGAGGAGGTGGCGAAGGCAGAGGAGGTGGCGATGGCAGAGGAGCTGGCGAAGGAAGAGGAAGGTGGCGATGGCAGAGGAGGTGGCGATGGCAGAGGAGGTGGGAAGGCAGAGGAGGTGGCGATGGCAGAGGAGGTGGAAAGGCAGAGGAGGTGGGAAAGGCAGAGGAGGTGGCGATGGCAGAGGAGGTGGCGAAGGCAGAGGAGGTGGCGATGGCAGAGGAGGTGGCGATGGCAGAGGAGGTGGTGATGGCAGAGGAGGTGGCGAAGGCAGAGGAGGTGGCGATGGCAGAGGAGTTGGCGATGGCAGAGGACGGTGGTGATGGCAGAGGAGGTGGCGAAGGCAGAGGAGGTGGGGATGGCAGAGGAGGTGGCGAAGGCAGAGGAGGTGGTGATGGCAGAGGAGGTGGTGATGGCAGAGGAGTTGGGAAAGGCAGAGGAGGTGGCGATGGCAGAGGTGTTGGCGATGGCAGAGGAGGTGGGAAAGGCAGAGGAGGTGGGAAAGGCAGAGGAGCTGGCGATGGCAAGAGGAGTTGGCGATGGCAGAGGAGGTGGGAAAGGCAGAGGAGGTGGCGATGGCAGAGGAGGTGGCGATGGCAGAGGAAGGTGGCGATGGCAGAGGAGTTGGGAAAGGCAGAGGAGGTGGCGATGGCAGAGGTGTTGGCGATGGCAGAGGAGGTGGGAAAGGCAGAGGAGGTGGCGAAGGAAGAGGAGGTGGCGATGGCAGAGGAGGAGTGGGAAAAGGCAGAGGAGGTGGGGATGGCAGAGGAAGGTGGCAATGGCAGAGGAGGTGGGAAAGGCAGAGGAGGTGGCGATGGCAGAGGAGGTGGGGATGGCAGAGGAGGTGGCGATGGCAGAGGAGGTGGCGATGGCAGAGGAGGTGGGAAGGCAGAGGAGTGGGAAAGGCAGAGGAGGTGGCGATGGCAGAGGAGGTGGGAAAGGCAGAGGAGTTGGCGATGGCAGAGGAGGTGGCGATGGCAGAGGAAGTGGCGAAGGCAGAGGAAGGTGGCGATGGCAGAGGAGGTGGAAAGGCAGAGGAGGTGGCGATGGCAGAGGAGGTGGCGAAGGCAGAGGAGGTGGCGATGGCAGAGGAGGTGGGAAAGGCAGAGGAGGTGGCGATGGCAGAGGAGGTGGCGATGGCAGAGGAGGTGGGAAAGGCAGAGGCAGTTGGCGATGGCAGAGGAGGTGGCGATGGCAGAGGAGTTGGGAAAGGCAGAGGAGCTGGCGAAGGCAGAGGAGGTGGCGATGGCAGAGGAGGTGGGAAAGGCAGAGGAGGTGGCGATGGCAGAGGAGTTGGCGATGGCAGAGGAGGTGGCGATGGCAGAGGAGCTGGCGATGGCAGAGGAGGTGGCGAAGGCAGAGGAGGGTGGCGATGGCAGAGGAGGTGGCGATGGCAGAGGAGGTGGCGAAGGCAGAGGAGGTGGCGATGGCAGAGGAGGTGGCGAAGGCAGAGGAGGTGGGAAAGGCAGAGGAGGTGGCGATGGCAGAGGAGGTGCGAAGGCAGAGGAGGTGGCGATGGCAGAGGAGGTGGCGAAGGCAGAGGAGCTGGCGAGGCAGAGGAGGTGGCGATGGCAGAGGAGGTGGCGATGGCAGAGGAGGGTGGCGAAGGAAGAGGAGGTTGCGATGGCAGAGGAGTGGCGAAGGCAGAGGAGCTGGCGAAGGAAGAGGAGGGTGGCGATGGCAGAGGAGGTGGGAAAGGCAGAGGAGGTGGCGATGGCAGAGGAGGTGGCGATGGCAGAGGAGGTGGCGAAGGAAGAGGAGGTGGTGATGGCAGAGGAGGTGGCGATGGCAGAGGAGGTGGCGATGGCAGAGGAGGTGGGAAAGGCAGAGGAGGTGGCGATGGCAGAGGAGGTGGCGAAGGCAGAGGAGGTGGCGATGGCAGAGGAGGTGGGAAAGGCAGAGGAGGTGGCGAAGGCAGAGGAGGTGGCGATGGCAGAGGAGCTGGCGAAGGAAGAGGAGGTGGCGATGGCAGAGGAGGTGGCGATGGCAGAGGAGGTGGGAAAGGCAGAGGAGGTGGCGATGGCAGAGGAGGTGGGAAAGGCAGAGGAGGTGGCGATGGCAGAGGAGGTGGGAAAGGCAGAGGAGGTGGGAAAGGCAGAGGAGGTGGCGATGGCAGAGGAGGTGGCGAAGGCAGAGGAGGTGGCGATGGCAGAGGAGGTGGCGATGGCAGAGGAGTTGGCGATGGCAGAGGAGGTGGCGATGGCAGAGGAGGTGGCGATGGCAGAGGAGGTGGTGAAGGCAGAGGAGGTGGGAAAGGCAGAGGAGGTGGCGATGGCAGAGGAGGTGGCGATGGCAGAGGAGGTGGGAAAGGCAGAGGAGGTGGCGATGGCAGAGGAGGTGGCGATGGCAGAGGAGGTGGCGATGGCAGAGGAGGTGGGAAAGGCAGAGGAGTTGGTGATGGCAGAGGAGGTGGGAAAGGCAGAGGAGGTGGCGATGGCAGAGGAGGTGGGAAAGGCAGAGGAGCTGGCCATGGCAGAGGAGGTGGGAAAGGCAGAGGAGGTGGCGATGGCAGAGGAGGTGGCGATGGCAGAGGAGTTGGGAAAGGCAGAGGAGGTGGCGATGGCAGAGGAGGTGGGAAAGGCAGAGGAGGTGGGAAAGGCAGAGGAGCTGGCGATGGCAGAGGAGTTGGTGATGGCAGAGGAGGTGGCGATGGCAGAGGAGGTGGCGATGGCAGAGGAGTTGGCGAAGGCAGAGGAGGTGGCGATGGCAGAGGAGGTGGGAAAGGCAGAGGAGGTGGCGATGGCAGAGGAGTTGGCGATGGCAGAGGAGGTGGCGAAGGCAGAGGAGGTGGCGAAGGCAGAGGAGGTGGGAAAGGGAGAGGAGTTGGCGATGGCAGAGGAGGTGGGAAAGGCAGAGGAGGTGGCGATGGCAGAGGAGGTGGCGATGGCAGAGGAGGTGGGGATGGCAGAGGAGGTGGCGATGGCAGAGGAGGTGGCGATGGCAGAGGAGCTGGCGAAGGAAGAGGAGGTGGCGATGGCAGAGGAGGTGGCGAAGGCAGAGGAGGTGGCGATGGCAGAGGAGGTGGCGATGGCAGAGGAGCTGGCGAAGGAAGAGGAGGTGGCGATGGCAGAGGAGGTGGCGAAGGCAGAGGAGGTGGCGATGGCAGAGGAGGTGGCGAAGGCAGAGGAGGTGGCGATGGCAGAGGAGGTGGCGATGGCAGAGGAGGTGGGAAAGGCAGAGGAGGTGGTGATGGCAGAGGAGGTGGCGATGGCAGAGGAGGTGGGAAAGGCAGAGGAGGTGGCGATGGCAGAGGAGGTGGCGATGGCAGAGGAGCTGGCGATGGCAGAGGAGGTGGGAAAGGCAGAGGAGGTGGCGATGGCAGAGGAGGTGGCGATGGCAGAGGAGTTGGCGAAGGCAGAGGAGGTGGCGATGGCAGAGGAGGTGGCGATGGCAGAGGAGCTGGCGATGGCAGAGGAGCTGGCGATGGCAGAGGAGGTGGGAAAGGCAGAGGAGGTGGCGATGGCAGAGGAGGTGGCGATGGCAGAGGAGTTGGGAAAGGCAGAGGAGGTGGCGATGGCAGAGGTGTTGGCGATGGCAGAGGAGTTGGGAAAGGCAGAGGAGCTGGCGAAGGCAGAGGAGGTGGCGATGGCAGAGGAGGTGGGAAAGGCAGAGGAGGTGGCGATGGCAGAGGAGGTGGTGATGGCAGAGGAGGTGGGAAAGGCAGAGGAGGTGGTGATGGCAGAGGAGGTGGGGATGGCAGAGGAGGTGGGAAAGGCAGAGGAGGTGGCGAAGGCAGAGGAGGTGGCGATGGCAGAGGGAGGTGGCGAAGGCAGAGGAGGTGGCGATGGCAGAGGAGGTGGCGATGGCAGAGGAGTTGGGAAAGGCAGAGGAGGTGGCGATGGCAGAGGAGGTGGCGATGGCAGAGGAGGTGGCGATGGCAGAGGAGTTGGGAAAGGCAGAGGAGGTGGCGATGGCAGAGGAGTTGGCGATGGCAGAGGAGGTGGCGATGGCAGAGGAGTTGGCGATGGCAGAGGAGGTGGGAAAGCCAGAGGAGGTGGCGAAGGCAGAGGAGGTGGCGATGGCAGAGGAGGCGGCGAAGGCAGAGGAGGCGGCGATGGCAGAGGAGGTGGCGATGGCAGAGGAGTTGGTGATGGCAGAGGAGGTGGCGATGGCAGAGGAGGTGGTGATGGCAGAGGAGTTGGTGATGGCAGAGGAGGTGGCGAAGGCAGAGGAGGTGGCGATGGCAGAGGAGGTGGCGAAGGCAGAGGAGGTGGCGATGGCAGAGGAGGTGGCGATGGCAGAGGAGGTGGCGATGGCAGAGGAGTTGGGAAAGGCAGAGGAGGTGGGAAAGGCAGAGGAGGTGGCGATGGCAGAGGAGTTGGCGAAGGCAGAGGAGGTGGCGATGGCAGAGGAGGTGGCGATGGCAGAGGAGGTGGCGAAGGCAGAGGAGGTGGCGATGGCAGAGGAGGTGGCGAAGGCAGAGGAGGTGGGAAAGGCAGAGGAGGTGGCGATGGCAGAGGAGGTGGCGATGGCAGAGGAGGTGGCGATGGCAGAGGAGGTGGGAAAGGCAGAGGAGGTGGCGATGGCAGAGGAGGTGGCGATGGCAGAGGAGGTGGGGATGGCAGAGGAGGTGGCGATGGCAGAGGAGGTGGGAAAGGCAGAGGAGGTGGGGAAAGGCAGAGGAGTTGGCGATGGCAGAGGAGGTGGCGATGGCAGAGGAGGTGGCGATGGCAGAGGAGCTGGCGATGGCAGAGGAGTTGGCGATGGCAGAGGAGGTGGCGATGGCAGAGGAGGTGGCGAAGGAAGAGGAGTTGGGAAAGGCAGAGGAGCTGGCGAAGGCAGAGGAGGTGGCGATGGCAGAGGAGGTGGGAAAGGCAGAGGAGGTGGCGATGGCAGAGGAGGTGGTGATGGCAGAGGAGGTGGGAAAGGCAGAGGAGGTGGTGATGGCAGAGGAGGTGGGGATGGCAGAGGAGGTGGGAAAGGCAGAGGAGGTGGCGATGGCAGAGGAGGTGGCGAAGGCAGAGGAGGTGGCGATGGCAGAGGAGGTGGCGATGGCAGAGGAGTTGGCGATGGCAGAGGAGGTGGCGATGGCAGAGGAGGTGGCGATGGCAGAGGAGTTGGGAAAGGCAGAGGAGGTGGGGATGGCAGAGGAGGTGGCGATGGCAGAGGAGGTGGCGATGGCAGAGGAGTTGGGAAAGGCAGAGGAGGTGGCGATGGCAGAGGAGGTGGCGATGGCAGAGGAGGTGGCGATGGCAGAGGAGGTGGGAAAGGCAGAGGAGGCGGCGAAGGCAGAGGAGGCGGCGATGGCAGAGGAGGCGGCGAAGGCAGAGGAGGCGGCGAAGGCAGAGGAGGCGGCGATGGCAGAGGAGGTGGCGATGGCAGAGGAGGTGGCGATGGCAGAGGAGGTGGCGATGGCAGAGGAGTTGGTGATGGCAGAGGAGGTGGCGATGGCAGAGGAGTTGGTGATGGCAGAGGAGGTGGCGAAGGCAGAGGAGGTGGCGATGGCAGAGGAGGTGGCGAAGGCAGAGGAGGTGGGAAAGGCAGAGGAGGTGGCGATGGCAGAGGAGGTGGCGATGGCAGAGGAGTTGGGAAAGGCAGAGGAGGTGGGAAAGGCAGAGGAGGTGGCGATGGCAGAGGAGTTGGCGAAGGCAGAGGAGGTGGCGATGGCAGAGGAGGTGGCGATGGCAGAGGAGGTGGCGAAGGCAGAGGAGGTGGCGATGGCAGAGGAGGTGGCGAAGGCAGAGGAGGTGGGAAAGGCAGAGGAGGTGGCGATGGCAGAGGAGGTGGCGATGGCAGAGGAGGTGGCGATGGCAGAGGAGGTGGGAAAGGCAGAGGAGGTGGCGATGGCAGAGGAGGTGGCGATGGCAGAGGAGGTGGGGATGGCAGAGGAGGTGGCGATGGCAGAGGAGGTGGGAAAGGCAGAGGAGGTGGGGAAAGGCAGAGGAGTTGGCGATGGCAGAGGAGGTGGCGATGGCAGAGGAGGTGGCGATGGCAGAGGAGCTGGCGAAGGAAGAGGAGGTGGCGATGGCAGAGGAGGTGGCGATGGCAGAGGAGGTGGCGAAGGAAGAGGAGGTGGTGATGGCAGAGGAGGTGGCGATGGCAGAGGAGGTGGCGATGGCAGAGGAGCTGGCGAAGGAAGAGGAGGTGGCGATGGCAGAGGAGGTGGCGATGGCAGAGGAGTTGGGAAAGGCAGAGGAGGTGGCGAAGGCAGAGGAGGTGGCGAAGGAAGAGGAGGTGGGAAAGGCAGAGGAGCTGGCGATGGCAGAGGAGGTGGCGATGGCAGAGGAGTTGGCGATGGCAGAGGAGGTGGCGAGGGAAGAGGAGGTGGCGAAGGAAGAGAAGGTGGCGATGGCAGAGGAGGTGGGGATGGCAGAGGAGTTGGCGATGGCAGAGGAGGTGGCGATGGCAGAGGAGCTGGCGATGGCAGAGGAGGTGGCGATGGCAGAGGAGGTGGGGATGGCAGAGGAGGTGGCGATGGCAGAGGAGGTGGGGATGGCAGAGGAGGTGGCGAAGGCAGAGGAGCTGGCGATGGCAGAGGAGGTGGGGATGGCAGAGGAGGTGGCGAAGGCAGAGGAGCTGGCGATGGCAGAGGAGGTGGCGATGGCAGAGGAGGTGGGAAAGGCAGAGGAGGTGGCGATGGCAGAGGAGGTGGCGAAGGCAGAGGAGGTGGCGATTGCAGAGGAGGTGGCGATGGCAGAGGAGGTGGCGATGGCAGAGGAGGTGGCGATGGCAGAGGAGTTGAGAAAGGCAGAGGAGGTGGCGATGGCAGAGGAGGTGGCAATGGCAGAGGAGGTGGCGATGGCAGAGGAGGTGGGAAAGGCAGAGGAGGTGGCGATGGCAGAGGAGGTGGCGATGGCAGAGGAGTTGGCGATGGCAGAGGAGGTGGTGATGGCAGAGGAGCTGGCGAAGGCAGAGGAGGTGGCGATGGCAGAGGAGGTGGCCAAGGCAGAGGAGGTGGCGATGGCAGAGGAGGTGGCGATGGCAGAGGAGGTGGGAAAGGCAGAGGAGTTGGCGATGGCAGAGGAGGTGGTGATGGCAGAGGAGGTGGCGAAGGAAGAGGAGGTGGTGATGGCAGAGGAGGTGGCGATGGCAGAGGAGGTGGCGATGGCAGAGGAGGTGGGAAACGCAGAGGAGGTGGCGATGGCAGAGGAGTTGGCGATGGCAGAGGAGGTGGCGATGGCAGAGGAGCTGGCGATGGCAGAGGAGGTGGCGAAGGCAGAGGAGGTGGCGATGGCAGAGGAGGTGGCGATGGCAGAGGAGGTGGGAAAGGCAGAGGAGGTGGCAATGGCAGAGGAGGTGGCGATGGCAGAGGAGGTGGCGATGGCAGAGGAGGTGGCGAAGGCAGAGGAGGTGGCGATGGCAGAGGAGGTGGCGAAGGCAGAGGAGGTGGCGATGGCAGAGGAGGTGGCGAAGGCAGAGGAGGTGGCGATGGCAGAGGAGGTGGGAAAGGCAGAGGAGGTGGGAAAGGCAGAGGAGGTGGCGATGGCAGAGGAGGTGGGAAAGGCAGAGGAGGTGGCGAAGGCAGAGGAGGTGGCGATGGCAGAGGAGGTGGCGAAGGCAGAGGAGCTGGCAAAGGAAGAGGAGGTGGCGATGGCAGAGGAGGTGGGAAAGGCAGAGGAGGTGGCGATGGCAGAGGAGGTGGCGATGGCAGAGGAGGTGGCGAAGGAAGAGGAGGTGGCGATGGCAGAGGAGGTGGCGATGGCAGAGGAGGTGGGAAAGGCAGAGGAGGTGGCGATGGCAGAGGAGGTGGCGATGGCAGAGGAGCTGGCGAAGGAAGAGGAGGTGGCGATGGCAGAGGAGGTGGCGATGGCAGAGGAGGTGGGAAAGGCAGAGGAGGTGGCGATGGCAGAGGAGGTGGCGATGGCAGAGGAGGTGGGAAAGGCAGAGGAGCTGGCGAAGGCAGAGGAGGTGGCGATGGCAGAGGAGGTGGGAAAGGCAGAGGAGGTGGGAAAGGCAGAGGAGGTGGCGATGGCAGAGGAGGTGGCGATGGCAGAGGAGGTGGCGATGGCAGAGGAGGTGGTGATGGCAGAGGAGGTGGCGATGGCAGAGGAGGTGGCGAAGGCAGAGGAGGTGGTGATGGCAGAGGAGGTGGCGATGGCAGAGGAGTTGGCGATGGCAGAGGAGGTGGTGATGGCAGAGGAGGTGGCGAAGGCAGAGGAGGTGGGGATGGCAGAGGAGGTGGCGAAGGCAGAGGAGGTGGTGATGGCAGAGGAGGTGGTGATGGCAGAGGAGTTGGGAAAGGCAGAGGAGGTGGCGATGGCAGAGGTGTTGGCGATGGCAGAGGAGGTGGGAAAGGCAGAGGAGGTGGGAAAGGCAGAGGAGCTGGCGATGGCAGAGGAGTTGGCGATGGCAGAGGAGGTGGGAAAGGCAGAGGAGGTGGCGATGGCAGAGGAGTTGGCGATGGCAGAGGAGGTGGCGATGGCAGAGGAGTTGGGAAAGGCAGAGGAGGTGGCGATGGCAGAGGTGTTGGCGATGGCAGAGGAGGTGGGAAAGGCAGAGGAGGTGGCGAAGGAAGAGGAGGTGGCGATGGCAGAGGAGGTGGGAAAGGCAGAGGAGGTGGGGATGGCAGAGGAGGTGGCAATGGCAGAGGAGGTGGAAAGGCAGAGGAGGTGGCGATGGCAGAGGAGGTGGGATGGCAGAGGAGGTGGCGATGGCAGAGGAGGTGGCGATGGCAGAGGAGGTGGGAAAGGCAGAGGAGGTGGGAAAGCAGAGGAGGTGGCGATGGCAGAGGAGGTGGGAAAGGCAGAGGAGTTGGCGATGGCAGAGGAGGTGGCGATGGCAGAGGAAGTGGCGAAGGCAGAGGAGGTGGCGATGGCAGAGGAGGTGGGAAAGGCAGAGGAGGTGGCGATGGCAGAGGAGGTGGCGAAGGCAGAGGAGGTGGCGATGGCAGAGGAGGTGGGAAAGGCAGAGGAGGTGGCGATGGCAGAGGAGGTGGCGATGGCAGAGGAGGTGGGAAAGGCAGAGGAGTTGGCGATGGCAGAGGAGGTGGCGATGGCAGAGGAGTTGGGAAGGCAGAGGAGCTGGCGAAGGCAGAGGAGGTGGCGATGGCAGAGGAGGTGGGAAAGGCAGAGGAGGTGGCGATGGCAGAGGAGTTGGCGATGGCAGAGGAGGTGGCGATGGCAGAGGAGCTGGCGATGGCAGAGGAGGTGGCGATGGCAGAGGAGGTGGCGAAGGCAGAGGAGGTGGCGAAGGCAGAGGAGGTGGCGATGGCAGAGGAGGTGGCGAAGGCAGAGGAGGTGGGAAAGGCAGAGGAGGTGGCGATGGCAGAGGAGGTGGCGATGGCAGAGGAGGTGGCGAAGGCAGAGGAGCTGGCGAAGGCAGAGGAGGTGGCGATGGCAGAGGAGGTGGCGAAGGCAGAGGAGGTGGCGATGGCAGAGGAGGTGGCGATGGCAGAGGAGGTGGCGAAGGAAGAGGAGGTGGCGATGGCAGAGGAGGTGGCGAAGGCAGAGGAGCTGGCGAAGGAAGAGGAGGTGGCGATGGCAGAGGAGGTGGGAAAGGCAGAGGAGGTGGCGATGGCAGAGGAGGTGGCGATGGCAGAGGAGGTGGTGATGGCAGAGGAGGTGGTGATGGCAGAGGAGGTGGCGATGGCAGAGGAGGTGGAAAGGCAGAGGAGGTGGCGATGGCAGAGGAGGTGGCGAAGGCAGAGGAGGTGGCGATGGCAGAGGAGGTGGGAAAGGCAGAGGAGGTGGCGAAGGCAGAGGAGGTGGCGATGGCAGAGGAGCT
>NW_027053910.1:5000-10000 GCF_011386835.1 Chrysemys picta bellii
CCCTCCCTCCGGGGGGCGCCGACACTCGGAGCTCGGCTCCCGGCCGCTGCGGGGCCCGTGAGCTAAGAGCCGGGCAAAGCGGGCCGTCTCGGCGGAGGGCCGGGTGCTGGCCTCCGCCCTCAAACGGGCCCGCTCCCCCCCTCCCACGCCGGGCAGGGTCGGGTACAATACTCGGATTGATCCCCTAGGCTGAGCTCCGGTTCTCACAGGCTCTGAAAAACCTGTCCTCAGAAATCTCCTCACACAATCCTCGAAAGGCAGGTCGAAAAAGCCAAAGCCCCGCCTTCGGCGGTACGAAACTGGAACTGGGCGCCACCTCGTGGTTCCCTCGGTCGGCCGAGACGGCGTGGGGCGACCCCTTCCGGACATCCGCGAGACGACCGGCCGTCAGGTCAACCCATTCGCTCCAAAGGGGTTGACCTGGTGGCCGAGAGGGGACTTTGAAAATTTTTCGGACTTGGAAAACTTTTTTTTTTTTTTTCTTCCCCCAGCCCGCTTCCTCCGGGTTGACCCGGTGGCCGAGCGTCTCGCCGTCCCCGGACGCGGCGAGGGACTGCCTCCCGGCCGTCAGGATCGGGCCCACGGAAGTCTGATTTTAAAAAAAATTGGCCGACGCCACCGCGGAGGGCTACCCGGGCACCCCGGGCCCCGGAGCCGGAAAAGGGAAAAAAAGGATCGGGCCCACTAGAGACATGGACCCGGCCGCCAAGCAGGCCGCCCTGGGCTGACCCTCCCCGGCCGCAGCGAGGGACTGCCTCCCGGCCGACAGGATCGGGCCCCTGGAAGTCTGGGGGTGGGGGGGGGGGAAATCGCCCCACGCCCCCGAGGAGGGCTGCCCGGGCGGGCCTGGCCCCGGAGCTCGGAAAAAAAAAAAGGATCGGGCCCACTAGAGACATGGACCAGGCCGCCCTGGGCTCACCTTCCCCGGCCGCAGCGAGGGACTGCCTCCCGGTCGACTGGATCGGGCCCCTGGAAGTCTGGAAAAAGAAGAATGGAACCTGACGCCTCCGAGGAGGGGGCGCCCAGGGAAGGAGGGAGATCCGGGTTGACCTGCTGACCGGACGGGAAAGAGGCCACCGGGCGTCCCCCCCCTTAAAACCTAGGGGTTGACCTGGTGGCCGGAAAGCGAACCGGCCAGCAGGTGAACCCTTTCGATTCCACGGGTTGACCTGGTGCCCGGGAAGCGAACCGGCCAGCAGGTGAACCCGTTCGATTCCACGGGTTGACCTGGTGCCCGGGAAGCGAACCGGCCAGCAGGTGAACCCGTTCGATTCCACGGGTTGACCTGGTGCCCGGGAAGCGAACCGGCCAGCAGGTGAACCCGTTCGATTCCACGGGTTGACCTGGTGCCCGGGAGGGGACTCTGAAAATTTTTCAGCCCTTTCGACTCGGGGTTGACCTGGTGGCCGAGAGGGGACTCGCACGGCAGGCAAGCCGCCCTGGGCTCACCCTCCCCGGCCGCAGCGAGGGACTGCCACCCGGCCGACTGGATCGGGCCCCTGGAAGTCTGGAAAAAAGAATGGAACCTGACGCCTCCGAGGAGGGGGCGCCCAGGGAAGGAGGGAGATCCGGGTTGACCTGCTGACCGGACGGGAAAGAGGCCACCGGGCGTCCCCCCCCTTAAAACCTAGGGGTTGACCTGGTGGCCGGAAAGCGAACCGGCCAGCAGGTGAACCCGTTCGATTCCACGGGTTGACCTGGTGCCCGGGAAGCGAACCGGCCAGCAGGTGAACCCGTTCGATTCCACGGGTTGACCTGGTGCCCGGGAAGCGAACCGGCCAGCAGGTGAACCCGTTCGATTCCACGGGTTGACCTGGTGCCCGGGAGGGGACTCTGAAAATTTTTCAGCCCTTTCGACTCGGGGTTGACCTGGTGGCCGAGAGGGGACTCGCACGGCAGGCAAGCCGCCCTGGGCTCACCCTCCCCGGCCGCAGCGAGGGACTGCCTCCCGGTCGACTGGATCGGGCCCCTGGAAGTCTGGAAAAAAGAATGGAACCTGACGCCTCCGAGGAGGGGGCGCCCAGGGAAGGAGGGAGATCCGGGTTGACCTGCTGACCGGACGGGAAAGAGGCCACCGGGCGTCCCCCCCCCCTTAAAACCTAGGGGTTGACCTGGTGGCCGGAAAGCGAACCGGCCAGCAGGTGAACCCGTTCGATTCCACGGGTTGACCTGGTGGCCGGAAAGCGAACCGGCCAGCCGGTGAACCCGTCCGATTCCACGGGTTGACCTGGTGGCCGGGAAGCGAACCGGCCAGCAGGTGAACCCGTTCGATTCCACGGGTTGACCTGGTGCCCGGGAGGGGACTCTGAAAATTTTTCAGCCCTTTCGACTCGCGGTTGACCTGGTGGCCGAGAGGGGACTCGCACGGCAGGCAAGCCGCCCTGGGCTGACCCTCCCCGGCCGCAGCGAGGGACTGCCTCCCGGCCGACAGGATCGGGCCCCTGGAAGTCTGGGGGGGGGGGGGAATCGCCCCACGCCTCCGAGGAGGGCTGCCCGGGCGGGCCTGGCCCCGGAGCTCGAAAAAAAAAAAAAGGATCGGGCCCACTAGAGACATGGACCAGGCCGCCCTGGGCTCACCCTCCCCGGCCGCAGCGAGGGACTGCCTCCCGGCCGACTGGATCGGGCCCCTGGAAGTCTGGGGGGGGGGGGGGAAATGGAACCTGACGCCTCCGAGGAGGGGACGCCCAGGGAAGGAGGGAGATCCGGGTTGACCTGGTGACCGGACGGGAAAGAGGCCACCGGGCGTGCCCCCGTTAAAACCCCTAGGGGTTGACCTGGTGGCCGGAAAGCAAACCGGCCACTGGGTAGGCCGGTCGGCAACCTAGGGGTTGACCTGGTGGCCGGGAAGCGAACCGGCCAGCAGGTGAACCCGTCCGATTCCACGGGTTGACCTGGTGCCCGGGAGGGGACTCTGAAAATTTTTCAGCCCTTTCGACTCGGGGTTGACCTGGTGGCCGAGAGGGGCCTCGCACGGCAGGCAAGCCGCCCTGGGCTCACCCTCCCCGGCCGCAGCGAGGGACTGCCCCTCCCCACCCCCCGGCTGACAGGATCGGGCGCACTGGAAGTCCGGGACAGTATTTTCCCCGACGCCGGGGAGGGCGGGCGGAGGGGCTCTGGCGGCCAGCCCGGGCCCCGGAGCTCGAAAAGGAAAAAAGGACCGGGCCCGCGAGAGACGGGGGCCCTGCCGCAGGGGGGGGGGGCAGTCCGACCGGGGCTCACCGTGCGGCAGGCCCGGGCGTCGGCAGGGGAAAGCGGGCGAGGAGGCGCGGGGCCGGGTGCCTACGGCCATACCGGACCGAACGCCCCCGATCCCGTCCGATCTCGGAAGGTAAACCGTCCCGGGCCTGGCTAGTACTTGGATGGGTGACCGCCTGGGAATCCCAGGTGCCGTAGGCAGCTTTTCCCGGTCCGAGTCAGCTCTCTCTCCTTTTCTGGGGGGGAAGGAGAGGGGGGGACGGGCCGGAAAGCCCCTCGTCGCTCCTGCCGAGTCGGAGGTCGCGGCCGCAGGTCACGGGTCTGGGCGCCTGGGGTCCGGCTCCCCACCCACCCGGCTTCCTCCGCGGAGGACCCCCCCCGGGGCCACCGAAGCCGCTGGGGGAGACGCCGGGCATGGGGCGGACTGGCCCGGACCCTCCCGGCCGCCGGCCCGCAGGTCCGCCCCGAATCCCCCCCCGCGGCCACCCAGGCCAGGCCTGGCCAGGCGGGACGGACGGCGGGTGTCCAGCGCCCAGCGGCTTCCTCCAGCGGGGACCCACGGACCCCAAAGCCGCAGGGGGAGGCCCCGGGCCTGGGACGGACTCGCTCGGACCCCCTGCGCCCGGCCGCCGGCCCGCGGGACCGCCCCGAATCCCCCCGCGGCCACCCAGGCCAGGCCTGGCCAGGCGGGACGGACGGCGGGTGTCCAGCGCCCAGCGGCTTCCTCCAGCGGGGACCCACGGACCCCAAAGCCGCAGGGGGAGACCCCAGGCCCGGGACCGACTCGCTCGGACCCCCCGCCTCCCCTGCGCCCGGCCGCCGGCCCGCGGGACCGCCCCGAATCCCCCCGCGGCCACCCAGGCCAGGCCTGGCCAGGCGGGACGGACGGCGGGTGTCCAGCTCCCAGTGGCTTCCGCCAGCGGGGACCCACGGACCCCAAAGCCGCAGGGGGAGGCCCCGGGCCCGGGACGGACTCGCTCGGACCCCCCGCCTCCCCTGCGCCCGGCCCCCGGCCCGCGGGACCGCCCCGAATCCCCCCGCGGCCATCCAGGCCAGGCCTGGCCTGGCGGGCCGGTGTGCAGCTCCCCCGGGCTTCCTCCCCCGACGACCCGCGCCCCCCTGAGCCGCAGGCGGAGACCCCGGCCCCGGGGCGGACCGGCCCGGGCTCGCCCGAGCCCCCTGCGCCCGGCCCGCAGGACCGCCCCCCCGAATCCCCCGGGAGAGGCCCGGCCTGCACGCCACTGACGACCCGCGGCCCCCAAAGTCGCAGGAGGCGCCCCCCCCCCCCGGTTAGCCCCGTCTCGCTCCGCGCCCCCCGCCCCTCGCTGCCGGGACCGGGCGCCGCCCCAGAGTCAGCCGCAGCCGGCCGGCCTGAGAGCTGCCCTCCTGTGGACGACGGTGAGTTTACCTTGATACTAACCGGCCGTCAGCCAGGTCAACCCCATTGCTAGACTGGGGTGGACCTGGTGGCCGAGTGGGGACTTGGAACATTTGACAGCTGCTTCCCGGGGCTTGACCGGTTGTCCTGAACGCCCCCCACCCCCACCCCCAGCCCCCGGCTCCTGCTCCCCTCTCCCCAGCCTCGGTGCTCCGCTCCCTGCCTCGGAGGCTGCCTCTCTGCGGCGCCTGCATCGCCTCCGAGGACGCGCACCCTCCGGAGGCTGGACGTAAACCCACCACTGCCGCCGACCCGGCTCTCCGAGGGACGACTGTGAGGCCCCCCACCCCACCCCACCCCCGGACCGCCCTGGGGACGACTGCTAAGCCTCCCCCACCGGACCGCCCGGGGGAAGACTGCGACGCCT
>NW_027053910.1:17500-19576 GCF_011386835.1 Chrysemys picta bellii
TTCCCCGACCCCCAACGCAACATCCCCCGAAAACTCCCACCCCGTCCCACCGCACGAGCGGGGCACGGGGCGGAGGCACAACGGGAGAGTGGATGGGGCGACGGGGCGCACGGGACCGGCTGCCGTGACGCCGCTCCTCCGCCAACGGGACGAGCTCCCCGAAGCGGGCGCTCCGGGGCATCGGGTCTGAACTTAGGGGGACGAAGGCGTTGGGGAGAGCCACGGGCTCCCTTTCCCGAGGACGGGAAAGGGGGGCGACGGACCATCCCCGGTGCCTGCGACACCCCAGCCGCGCCTCCCACGGAGGGCGGCGGCGGGGTTGCTCGCGGCCCTCCACCGCCAGGGGTGGAGGGCCGCATCCCGCCGCCACCCGCATCCGCGGGGACGATTGACCTTCAAGCGACGCTCAGACAGGCGTAGCCCCGGGAGGAACCCGGGGCCGCAAGTGCGTTCGAAGTGTCGATGATCAATGTGTCCTGCAATTCACATTAATTCTCGCAGCTAGCTGCGTTCTTCATCGACGCACGAGCCGAGTGATCCACCGCTAAGAGTTGTCACGAGGCTTTTATTTTCGGGAGGCTGGCGCCTTTTTCCCCCCCGCGGCCAAAGCCGTGCCGGCGGGGGGGCGTTCCTTGTCCGCACCGGTCGGGTCCCCGGCCTGCTGTCCCCGAAGGGGACCTGGGGCGGGCTTGGGGGGGCGGGAGCAGGGGGGGGGCCCGCAGGTCCCTCTTTCTCTCGCCGCCTTAGCCCGCCCGTTCCCCCGGGACGTCCCGCCCGGCCAGGGCAGCCCTCCTCGGTGCCCGCCCTTCGTACGTTACGGTCACGAGTAAAGGTTTAACAACCGAGCCCGAAGGCTCGGGTTCGGTCCAGGCGCTTGGCTCGCAGGGGCCAGGCGGCCGCGGCCGCGTGCAGACCGACCCCCCGCTCCGCCCCAGCCCTTTCCGCCCTCCCCTCGCAGAGCGAGGGGTGGGAGTCCGGGTGGAGGGAGGGGGAGAGGCAGACGGGCCCCGGCCTTTCGGCCCCAACGCAGAGAAGGGAGGCAGGGTAGCCCCTCTCCGTCCTGGGCTTCCCGTGGACCGGGGGCGGGGGCTGGGGGGGGCGGCATGGGGATACCGAGGCGGGGCACGGACCGTCCTCGGACGTACGTCCTTCCCTCCTCGGCGGTCTCCCTTCCGCCCTCCCCGGGGCCCCCCTCGTGGGCGTCCACGGGCCACCTCAGGCCGCACAAGTCTTTGAACCACCGCCTTCCCCGGGCCACGAGGCTCGCGGAGAGCGCTAGGTACCTGGCTCCTGGGTGAGGGAAACGGTTCCAATCCCTCTGGGGCGTCCCC
The DNA here is from genome assembly GCF_011386835.1 of Chrysemys picta bellii. Taxonomy (NCBI): domain Eukaryota; kingdom Metazoa; phylum Chordata; order Testudines; family Emydidae; genus Chrysemys; species Chrysemys picta. The sequence continues at coordinate 18,832 of NW_027053910.1, forward strand.
CGCCGCCGCTTCCGGCCTACCCGCGGGGGGGTAGGCAGGCGAGCGACGGACGGCAGGCGGAGTGGTGCCCGGCACCCGCCAGCCGGCTCCGCGTTACCTCGGGGGGCGTCGTCCCAGAAGGCGTGCCGAGAGCAACCGCTGCCACGGCCGCGCCCGCTCCCAGGGATCCAGGGTTTCCCTCTGTTCCCGGCGTGCCTGGGAGGAGGACGTGACTGGGGCCACCGACGTTTGCGCGCCCCCTCCGGTCGCCATCCCGTCCGCACACCCGCAGCGAGAGCTCCCCGTCCGGGGCGGTCGCCCGCGGCCCGGTCCCCCGCCCTTCCCCACGCGCCGAAGCGGCGGGGAGGGCGGTCCCAGCGACCGGGGGGCAGACCGCACGGGCGGGCGGCGTCTCGGAGGGATGCGGCTCGGGTACACGCACGGTGGGGAAGGCGCGACGGTGGCCCGGCAGCGGACCGGCACGGATGGAGGAGACCCCCTCCGCCGAGCTCAACCCTTCCCAGCCGCCTGGGACCGAGCGAGCGCGGAAGGGGCGCCCGGCCCTCCCCGCGCACGGGACCCCGCCGCCGGGGTCCCATCCTGCGCGCGGGGAGGCGTCCAAGGCCTTCTTCGGTCGTCAGCTGCGCCGCCGTCGGGGGACCCCGAGCCGGCCGAGCGCAACCCCGTTAATGATCCTTCCGCAGGTTCACCTACGGAAACCTTGTTACGACTTTTACTTCCTCTAGATAGTCAAGTTCGACCGTCT
>NW_027053911.1:0-19513 GCF_011386835.1 Chrysemys picta bellii
GCTTTTTTGAGATTTGAAGTGAAATCTTATCTGGGACCTATCCCGGTCAGATGGAACATGGTGTGGCGAAGGGGCGGCTGTAAGGGGATGGCGGAGGCCGTGGAAAATTCGCCCCTTTTCTCAAAAAAGCCAAGAAATGGCCCAACCAAGCAAACGTCACAAAGTCTGGAAATGAACAGGGGAGGTGGGGGGCTCCTTTCGGACCCTCACTTCCGTGTAATCCTTCCTCAAGTCCTTTTGCCCTGCCCAATTTACACCGCTCAACCAACCACAACTTTCACCCTTTGTTTTCTTGTGCACAAGAAAGAACACTGTCGGACTGACGAGCGTCAACTGTAGGGATTCGGACAGCTCCGTTAGTTGTGTCCGAATTCCCGGCCTTGTGTCTCTTTGGTGATAAAGAGAGGAGATTCCTCGGGCTACGTTGGAAGAGATTGAGGTGGCGGTCCTTTCTGAAATGTGTTCATGTTGAGATGTTGTAGGTAGATGCGGTGGTATTCAGAGCCGGCACGTGGGTGCACCTAACCCTACTAACAGGACCGCGTCACAAGTAAAAGGGGTCTTTTCTGCTAAAGGTAGGGGGCACAAAGTTGTCATTTTCTTGGTGGGGTACGAGGTAAGTCGGGAAGGGAGTCGCTGAGGGACGGAGGATTGATTGGAAAGGGGACACTCAGCAGGATCCCTCCCTTACCTGTTCATTTCCAGATCTTTTCACATTCAGGACTCCCCCGCACCCTCATTGTGTAAAGGAGGTGTATTATATTAAAGAAAGGGTGACTGCCCTGTAATCAGGGTTCAGGTCGCTTTCCCTTTTCTCCTCTCTGCATCGGCCCTCTTCACGCCAAGGTCCAAAGTGAGCTCCCTCTAACTAGGGTGTGGGTCTTTCCCTGCCTTTCACAAGGTAACACTGCCATTTGGAAGATAGTTCTAGAAACCAGCCTCTTGAGAGGGTTCAGGGTTTGCCCTACTAGCTGTCCCGTGCCCTCCTCACTCACGCACTCAGCCAAGTCAAAGCCCGCGTCCTCTGCATCCACCTGGACCCGCCTTCTGACGCAAGCTCTCCTGCGCTCTGAAAGAGATCGGTGCCGAAAAGTAGGAATTAGGGTAATTTCCGGCAGGGCCGAGTACCTTGCCAATGTCATCTGAATCTACCTTGTACACGTGCTCTCTACTGAGCCACACCTAACCCGCTTCACCTCTCTCTTTCTAGCAACTCAAAGGACAAAATGGACAAGACGACACAAGCACCAAAGAAACTGCAGGAAAAGGGAAGAAAAAGCCACGGCCAACGGCTGCACACACCGCACACACAGCACACACCGCACCCCTGTACCGAGGGATCGGGTTCGACACTTCTCCTCACAGGCTTAATCCCCCTTCAGCTGCCCGGTAAAAGGACCTCCCTGTAAACAAGGATCACGGTCCATTCCTTGCCAACCAAAATGCTTTATGGGTCCCTTCCATAGCTGAGGAGGAGCGAGCCCCCTTTAAAACGGGTTGAGGTCTCTGTGAGTTTGAGCTCCTTAGGACCTAGCCTTTAAAATGCCCCGGGCGTTGACCTCTCCCTGTCAGAAGGGTGCAGGTCTCCCCTTTCTAACTCCTCTTGGGCCATTGGCACTCGCTGGGCAACGAGACCACCCACTTCCGAGGGAACGGAGGTCTCTCCTTTACAGCGCTTTTCGCTCTGGCCCATTGGAAGGCCCCTGGCTTAAGGACCACCCTGTAAGGAGGCTTTCGGTCTCCTTTGCCATGCAAATAAGCCACAGGTCACTTTGACACGCCCGGCAAAATGACTGCCCGGTAACCAGGGTGTAAGGTCTTATACCTCTCACGCTTAAGCTAGGGGAGCCTTTCTGTGCCTGTGGCTTAGCGACTCCCCCGGACCCTCCACCACTTCAGAAGGGTTGAACTTCTGTTTCTCTTAGTCACAGTAAATTCCCACAGAATGATTTCTACTTGGCTTTTTTGAGATTTGAAGTGAAATCTTATTTGGGACCTATCCCGGTCAGATGGAACATGGTGTGGCGAAGGGGCGGCTGTAAGGGGATGGCGGAGGCCGTGGAAAATTCGCCCCTTTTCTCAAAAAAGCCAAGAAATGGCCCAACCAAGCAAACGTCACAAAGTCTGGAAATGAACAGGGGAGGTGGGGGGCTCCTTTCGGACCCTCACTTCCGTGTAATCCTTCCTCAAGTCCTTTTGCCCTGCCCAATTTACACCGCTCAACCAACCACAACTTTCACCCTTTGTTTTCTTGTGCACAAGAAAGAACACTGTCGGACTGACGAGCGTCAACTGTAGGGATTCGGACAGCTCCGTTAGTTGTGTCCGAATTCCCGGCCTTGTGTCTCTTTGGTGATAAAGAGAGGAGATTCCTCGGGCTACGTTGGAAGAGATTGAGGTGGCGGTCCTTTCTGAAATGTGTTCATGTTGAGATGTTGTAGGTAGACGCGGTGGTATTCAGAGCCGGCACGTGGGTGCACCTAACCTTACTAACAGGACCGCGTCACAAGTAAAAGGGGTCTTTTCTGCTAAAGGTAGGGGGCACAAAGTTGTCATTTTCTTGGTGGGGTACGAGGTAAGTCGGGAAGGGAGTCGCTGAGGGACGGAGGATTGATTGGAAAGGGGACACTCAGCAGGATCCCTCCCTTACCTGTTCATTTCCAGATCTTTTCACATTCAGGACTCCCCCGCACCCTCATTGTGTAAAGGAGGTGTATTATATTAAAGAAAGGGTGACTGCCCTGTAATCAGGGTTCAGGTCGCTTTCCCTTTTCTCCTCTCTGCATCGGCCCTCTTCACGCCAAGGTCCAAAGTGAGCTCCCTCTAACTAGGGTGTGGGTCTTTCCCTGCCTTTCACAAGGTAACACTGCCATTTGGAAAGCAGTTCTAGAAACCAGCCTCTTGAGAGGGTTCAGGGTTTGTCCTACTAGCTGTCCCGTGCCCTCCTCACTCACGCACTCAGCCAACTCAAAGCCCGCGTCCTCTGCATCCACCTGGACCCGCCTTTTGCCTCAAGCTCTCCTGCGCTCTGAAAGAGATCGGTGCCGAAAAGTAGGAATTAGGGTAATTTCCGGCAGGTCCGAGTACCTTGCCAATGTCATCTGAATCTACCTTGTACACGTGCTGTCTACTGAGCTACAGCTAACCCGCTTCACCTCTCTCTTTCTAGCAACTCAAAGGACAAAATGGACAAGACGACACAAGCACCAAAGAAACTGCAGGAAAAGGGAAGAAAAAGCCACGGCCAACGGCTGCACACACCGCACACACAGCACACACCGCATCCCTGTACCGAGGGATCGGGTTCGACACTTCTCCTCACAGGCTTAATCCCCCTTCAGCTGCCCGGTAAAAGGACCTCCCTGTAAACAAGGATCACGGTGCATTCCTTGCCAACCAAAATGCTTTATGGGTCCCTTCCATAGCTGAGGAGGAGCGAGCCCCCTTTAAAACGGGTTGAGGTCTCTGTGAGTTTGAGCTCCTTAGGACCTAGCCTTTAAAATGCCCCGGGCCTTTGACCTCTCCCTGTCAGAAGGGTGCAGGTCTCCCCTTTCTAACTCCTCTTGGGCCGTTGGCACTCGCTGGGCAACGAGACCACCCACTTCCGAGGGAACGGAGGTCTCTCCTTTACAGCGCTTTTCGCTCTGGCCCATTGGAAGGCCCCTGGCTTAAGGACCACCCTGTAAGGAGGCTTTCGGTCTCCTTTGCCATGCAAATTAAGCCACAGGTCACTTTGACACGCCCGGCAAAATGACTGCCCTGTAACCAGGGTGTAAGGTCTTATACCTCTCACGCTTAAGCTAGGGGAGCCTTTCTGTGCCTGTGGCTTAGCGACTCCCCCGGACCCTCCACCACTTCAGAAGGGTTGAACTTCTGTTTCTCTTAGTCACAGTAAATTCCCACAGAATGATTTCTACTTGGCTTTTTTGAGATTTGAAGTGAAATCTTATCTGGGACCTATCCCGGTCAGATGGAACATGGTGTGGCGAAGGGGCGGCTGTAAGGGGATGGCGGAGGCCGTGGAAAATTCGCCCCTTTTCTCAAAAAAGCCAAGAAATGGCCCAACCAAGCAAACGTCACAAAGTCTGGAAATGAACAGGGGAGGTGGGGGGCTCCTTTCGGACCCTCACTTCCGTGTAATCCTTCCTCAAGTCCTTTTGCCCTGTCCAATTTACACCGCTCAACCAACCACAACTTTCACCCTTTGTTTTCTTGTGCACAAGAAAGAACACTGTCGGACTGACGAGCGTCAACTGTAGGGATTCGGACAGCTCCGTTAGTTGTGTCCGAATTCCCGGCCTTGTGTCTCTTTGGTGATAAAGAGAGGAGATTCCTCGGGCTACGTTGGAAGAGATTGAGGTGGCGGTCCTTTCTGAAATGTGTTCATGTTGAGATGTTGTAGGTAGATGCGGTGGTATTCAGAGCCGGCACGTGGGTGCACCTAACCCTACTAACAGGACCGCGTCACAAGTAAAAGGGGTCTTTTCTGCTAAAGGTAGGGGGCACAAAGTTGTCATTTTCTTGGTGGGGTACGAGGTAAGTCGGGAAGGGAGTCGCTGAGGGACGGAGGATTGATTGGAAAGGGGACACTCAGCAGGATCCCTCCCTTACCTGTTCATTTCCAGATCTTTTCACATTCAGGACTCCCCCGCACCCTCATTGTGTAAAGGAGGTGTATTATATTAAAGAAAGGGTGACTGCCCTGTAATCAGGGTTCAGGTCGCTTTCCCTTTTCTCCTCTCTGCATCGGCCCTCTTCACGCCAAGGTCCAAAGTGAGCTCCCTCTAACTAGGGTGTGGGTCTTTCCCTGCCTTTCACAAGGTAACACTGCCATTTGGAAGATAGTTCTAGAAACCAGCCTCTTGAGAGGGTTCAGGGTTTGCCCTACTAGCTGTCCCGTGCCCTCCTCACTCACGCACTCAGCCAAGTCAAAGCCCGCGTCCTCTGCATCCACCTGGACCCGCCTTCTGACGCAAGCTCTCCTGCGCTCTGAAAGAGATCGGTGCCGAAAAGTAGGAATTAGGGTAATTTCCGGCAGGGCCGAGTAGCTTGCCAATGTCATCTGAATCTACCTTGTACACGTGCTCTCTACTGAGCCACACCTAACCCGCTTCACCTCTCTCTTTCTAGCAACTCAAAGGACAAAATGGACAAGACGACACAAGCACCAAAGAAACTGCAGGAAAAGGGAAGAAAAAGCCACGGCCAACGGCTGCACACACCGCACACACAGCACACACCGCACCCCTGTACCGAGGGATCGGGTTCGACACTTCTCCTCACAGGCTTAATCCCCCTTCAGCTGCCCGGTAAAAGGACCTCCCTGTAAACAAGGATCACGGTCCATTCCTTGCCAACCAAAATGCTTTATGGGTCCCTTCCATAGCTGAGGAGGAGCGAGCCCCCTTTAAAACGGGTTGAGGTCTCTGTGAGTTTGAGCTCCTTAGGACCTAGCCTTTAAAATGCCCCGGGCGTTGACCTCTCCCTGTCAGAAGGGTGCAGGTCTCCCCTTTCTAACTCCTCTTGGGCCATTGGCACTCGCTGGGCAACGAGACCACCCACTTCCGAGGGAACGGAGGTCTCTCCTTTACAGCGCTTTTCGCTCTGGCCCATTGGAAGGCCCCTGGCTTAAGGACCACCCTGTAAGGAGGCTTTCGGTCTCCTTTGCCATGCAAATAAGCCACAGGTCACTTTGACACGCCCGGCAAAATGACTGCCCGGTAACCAGGGTGTAAGGTCTTATACCTCTCACGCTTAAGCTAGGGGAGCCTTTCTGTGCCTGTGGCTTAGCGACTCCCCCGGACCCTCCACCACTTCAGAAGGGTTGAACTTCTGTTTCTCTTAGTCACAGTAAATTCCCACAGAATGATTTCTACTTGGCTTTTTTGAGATTTGAAGTGAAATCTTATTTGGGACCTATCCCGGTCAGATGGAACATGGTGTGGCGAAGGGGCGGCTGTAAGGGGATGGCGGAGGCCGTGGAAAATTCGCCCCTTTTCTCAAAAAAGCCAAGAAATGGCCCAACCAAGCAAACGTCACAAAGTCTGGAAATGAACAGGGGAGGTGGGGGGCTCCTTTCGGACCCTCACTTCCGTGTAATCCTTCCTCAAGTCCTTTTGCCCTGCCCAATTTACACCGCTCAACCAACCACAACTTTCACCCTTTGTTTTCTTGTGCACAAGAAAGAACACTGTCGGACTGACGAGCGTCAACTGTAGGGATTCGGACAGCTCCGTTAGTTGTGTCCGAATTCCCGGCCTTGTGTCTCTTTGGTGATAAAGAGAGGAGATTCCTCGGGCTACGTTGGAAGAGATTGAGGTGGCGGTCCTTTCTGAAATGTGTTCATGTTGAGATGTTGTAGGTAGATGCGGTGGTATTCAGAGCCGGCACGTGGGTGCACCTAACCCTACTAACAGGACCGCGTCACAAGTAAAAGGGGTCTTTTCTGCTAAAGGTAGGGGGCACAAAGTTGTCATTTTCTTGGTGGGGTACGAGGTAAGTCGGGAAGGGAGTCGCTGAGGGACGGAGGATTGATTGGAAAGGGGACACTCAGCAGGATCCCTCCCTTACCTGTTCATTTCCAGATCTTTTCACATTCAGGACTCCCCCGCACCCTCATTGTGTAAAGGAGGTGTATTATATTAAAGAAAGGGTGACTGCCCTGTAATCAGGGTTCAGGTCGCTTTCCCTTTTCTCCTCTCTGCATCGGCCCTCTTCACGCCAAGGTCCAAAGTGAGCTCCCTCTAACTAGGGTGTGGGTCTTTCCCTGTCTTTCACAAGTTAACACTGCCATTTGGAAGATAGTTCTAGAAACCAGCCTCTTGAGAGGGTTCAGGGTTTGCCCTACTAGCTGTCCCGTGCCCTCCTCACTCACGCACTCAGCCAAGTCAAAGCCCGCGTCCTCTGCATCCACCTGGACCCGCCTTCTGCCGCAAGCTCTCCTGCGCTCTGAAAGAGATCGGTGCCGAAAAGTAGGAATTAGGGTAATTTCCGGCAGGGCCGAGTACCTTGCCAATGTCATCTGAATCTACCTTGTACACGTGCTCTCTACTGAGCCACACCTAACCCGCTTCACCTCTCTCTTTCTAGCAACTCAAAGGACAAAATGGACAAGACGACACAAGCACCAAAGAAACTGCAGGAAAAGGGAAGAAAAAGACACGGCCAACGGCTGCACACACCGCACACACAGCACACACCGCACCCCTGTACCGAGGGATCGGGTTCGACACTTCTCCTCACAGGCTTAATCCCCCTTCAGCTGCCCGGTAAAAGGACCTCCCTGTAAACAAGGATCACGGTGCATTCCTTGCCAACCAAAATGCTTTATGGGTCCCTTCCATAGCTGAGGAGGAGCGAGCCCCCTTTAAAACGGGTTGAGGTCTCTGTGAGTTTGAGCTCCTTAGGACCTAGCCTTTAAAATGCCCCGGGCGTTGACCTCTCCCTGTCAGAAGGGTGCAGGTCTCCCCTTTCTAACTCCTCTTGGGCCATTGGCACTCGCTGGGCAACGAGACCACCCACTTCCGAGGGAACGGAGGTCTCTCCTTTACAGCGCTTTTCGCTCTGGCCCATTGGAAGGCCCCTGGCTTAAGGACCACCCTGTAAGGAGGCTTTCGGTCTCCTTTGCCATGCAAATAAGCCACAGGTCACTTTGACACGCCCGGCAAAATGACTGCCCGGTAACCAGGGTGTAAGGTCTTATACCTCTCACGCTTAAGCTAGGGGAGCCTTTCTGTGCCTGTGGCTTAGCGACTCCCCCGGACCCTCCACCACTTCAGAAGGGTTGAACTTCTGTTTCTCTTAGTCACAGTAAATTCCCACAGAATGATTTCTACTTGGCTTTTTTGAGATTTGAAGTGAAATCTTATTTGGGACCTATCCCGGTCAGATGGAACATGGTGTGGCGAAGGGGCGGCTGTAAGGGGATGGCGGAGGCCGTGGAAAATTCGCCCCTTTTCTCAAAAAAGCCAAGAAATGGCCCAACCAAGCAAACGTCACAAAGTCTGGAAATGAACAGGGGAGGTGGGGGGCTCCTTTCGGACCCTCACTTCCGTGTAATCCTTCCTCAAGTCCTTTTGCCCTGCCCAATTTACACCGCTCAACCAACCACAACTTTCACCCTTTGTTTTCTTGTGCACAAGAAAGAACACTGTCGGACTGACGAGCGTCAACTGTAGGGATTCGGACAGCTCCGTTAGTTGTGTCCGAATTCCCGGCCTTGTGTCTCTTTGGTGATAAAGAGAGGAGATTCCTCGGGCTACGTTGGAAGAGATTGAGGTGGCGGTCCTTTCTGAAATGTGTTCATGTTGAGATGTTGTAGGTAGATGCGGTGGTATTCAGAGCCGGCACGTGGGTGCACCTAACCTTACTAACAGGACCGCGTCACAAGTAAGAAGGGTCTTTTCTGGTAAAGGTAGGGGGCACAAAGTTGTCATTTTCTTGGTGGGGTAGGAGGTAAGTCGGGAAGGGTGTCGCTGAGGGACGGAGGATTGATTGGAAAGGGGACACTCAGCAGGATCCCTCCCTTACCTGTTCATTTCCAGATCTTTTCACATTCAGGACTCCCCCCACCCTCATTGTGTAAAGGAGATGTATTATATTAAAGAAAGGGTGACTGCCCTGTAATCAGGGTTCAGGTCGCTTTCCCTTTTCTCCTCTCTGCATCGGCCCTCTTCACGCCAAGGTCCAAAGTGAGCTCCCTCTAACTAGGGTGTGGGTCTTTCCCTGCCTTTCACAAGGTAACACTGCCATTTGGAAGATAGTTCTAGAAACCAGCCTCTTGAGAGGGTTCAGGGTTTGCCCTACTAGCTGTCCCGTGCCCTCCTCACTCACGCACTCAGCCAAGTCAAAGCCCGCGTCCTCTGCATCCACCTGGACCCGCCTTCTGACGCAAGCTCTCCTGCGCTCTGAAAGAGATCGGTGCCGAAAAGTAGGAATTAGGGTAATTTCCGGCAGGGCCGAGTACCTTGCCAATGTCATCTGAATCTACCTTGTACACGTGCTCTCTACTGAGCTACAGCTAACCCGTTTCACCTCTCTCTTTCTAGCAATTCAAAGGACAAAATGGACAAGACGACACAAGCACCAAAGAAACTGCAGGAAAAGGGAAGAAAAAGCCACGGCCAACGGCTGCACACACCGCACACACAGCACACACCGCACCCCTGTACCGAGGGATCGGGTTCGACACTTCTCCTCACAGGCTTAATCCCCCTTCAGCTGCCCGGTAAAAGGACCTCCCTGTAAACAAGGATCACGGTGCATTCCTTGCCAACCAAAATGCTTTATGGGTCCCTTCCATAGCTGAGGAGGAGCGAGCCCCCTTTAAAACGGGTTGAGGTCTCTGTGAGTTTGAGCTCCTTAGGACCTAGCCTTTAAAATGCCCCGGGCCGTTGACCTCTCCCTGTCAGAAGGGTGCAGGTCTCCCCTTTCTAACTCCTCTTGGGCCGTTGGCACTCGCTGGGCAACGAGACCACCCACTTCCGAGGGAACGGAGGTCTCTCCTTTACAGCGCTTTTCGCTCTGGCCCATTGGAAGGCCCCTGGCTTAAGGACCACCCTGTAAGGAGGCTTTCGGTCTCCTTTGCCATGCAAATTAAGCCACAGGTCACTTTGACACGCCCGGCAAAATGACTGCCCTGTAACCAGGGTGTAAGGTCTTATACCTCTCACGCTTAAGCTAGGGGAGCCTTTCTGTGCCTGTGGCTTAGCGACTCCCCCGGACCCTCCACCACTTCAGAAGGGTTGAACTTCTGTTTCTCTTAGTCACAGTAAATTCCCACAGAATGATTTCTACTTGGCTTTTTTGAGATTTGAAGTGAAATCTTATCTGGGACCTATCCCGGTCAGATGGAACATGGTGTGGCGAAGGGGCGGCTGTAAGGGGATGGCGGAGGCCGTGGAAAATTCGCCCCTTTTCTCAAAAAAGCCAAGAAATGGCCCAACCAAGCAAACGTCACAAAGTCTGGAAATGAACAGGGGAGGTGGGGGGCTCCTTTCGGACCCTCACTTCCGTGTAATCCTTCCTCAAGTCCTTTTGCCCTGCCCAATTTACACCGCTCAACCAACCACAACTTTCACCCTTTGTTTTCTTGTGCACAAGAAAGAACACTGTCGGACTGACGAGCGTCAACTGTAGGGATTCGGACAGCTCCGTTTGTTGTGTCCGAATTCCCGGCCTTGTGTCTCTTTGGTGATAAAGAGAGGAGATTCCTCGGGCTACGTTGGAAGAGATTGAGGTGGCGGTCCTTTCTGAAATGTGTTCATGTTGAGATGTTGTAGGTAGATGCGGTGGTATTCAGAGCCGGCACGTGGGTGCACCTAACCCTACTAACAGGACCGCGTCACAAGTAAAAGGGGTCTTTTCTGCTAAAGGTAGGGGGCACAAAGTTGTCATTTTCTTGGTGGGGTAGGAGGTAAGTCGGGAAGGGAGTCGCTGAGGGACGGAGGATTGATTGGAAAGGGGACACTCAGCAGGATCCCTCCCTTACCTGTTCATTTCCAGATCTTTTCACATTCAGGACTCCCCCGCACCCTCATTGTGTAAAGGAGGTGTATTATATTAAAGAAAGGGTGACTGCCCTGTAATCAGGGTTCAGGTCGCTTTCCCTTTTCTCCTCTCTGCATCGGCCCTCTTCACGCCAAGGTCCAAAGTGAGCTCCCTCTAACTAGGGTGTGGGTCTTTCCCTGCCTTTCACAAGGTAACACTGCCATTTGGAAGATAGTTCTAGAAACCAGCCTCTTGAGAGGGTTCAGGGTTTGCCCTACTAGCTGTCCCGTGCCCTCCTCACTCACGCACTCAGCCAAGTCAAAGCCCGCGTCCTCTGCATCCACCTGGACCCGCCTTCTGACGCAAGCTCTCCTGCGCTCTGAAAGAGATCGGTGCCGAAAAGTAGGAATTAGGGTAATTTCCGGCAGGGCCGAGTACCTTGCCAATGTCATCTGAATCTACCTTGTACACGTGCTCTCTACTGAGCCACAGCTAACCCGCTTCACCTCTCTCTTTCTAGCAATTCAAAGGACAAAATGGACAAGACGACACAAGCACCAAAGAAACTGCAGGAAAAGGGAAGAAAAAGCCACGGCCAACGGCTGCACACACCGCACACACAGCACACACCGCACCCCTGTACCGAGGGATCGGGTTCGACACTTCTCCTCACAGGCTTAATCCCCCTTCAGCTGCCCGGTAAAAGGACCTCCCTGTAAACAAGGATCACGGTGCATTCCTTGCCAACCAAAATGCTTTATGGGTCCCTTCCATAGCTGAGGAGGAGCGAGCCCCCTTTAAAACGGGTTGAGGTCTCTGTGAGTTTGAGCTCCTTAGGACCTAGCCTTTAAAATGCCCCGGGCCGTTGACCTCTCCCTGTCAGAAGGGTGCAGGTCTCCCCTTTCTAACTCCTCTTGGGCCGTTGGCACTCGCTGGGCAACGACACCACCCACTTCCGAGGGAACGGAGGTCTCTCCTTTACAGCGCTTTTCGCTCTGGCCCATTGGAAGGCCCCTGGCTTAAGGACCACCCTGTAAGGAGGCTTTCGGTCTCCTTTGCCATGCAAATTAAGCCACAGGTCACTTTGACACGCCCGGCAAAATGACTGCCCTGTAACCAGGGTGTAAGGTCTTATACCTCTCACGCTTAAGCTAGGGGAGCCTTTCTGTGCCTGTGGCTTAGCGACTCCCCCGGACCCTCCACCACTTCAGAAGGGTTGAACTTCTGTTTCTCTTAGTCACAGTAAATTCCCACAGAATGATTTCTACTTGGCTTTTTTGAGATTTGAAGTGAAATCTTATCTGGGACCTATCCCGGTCAGATGGAACATGGTGTGGCGAAGGGGCGGCTGTAAGGGGATGGCGGAGGCCGTGGAAAATTCGCCCCTTTTCTCAAAAAAGCCAAGAAATGGCCCAACCAAGCAAACGTCACAAAGTCTGGAAATGAACAGGGGAGGTGGGGGGCTCCTTTCGGACCCTCACTTCCGTGTAATCCTTCCTCAAGTCCTTTTGCCCTGCCCAATTTACACCGCTCAACCAACCACAACTTTCACCCTTTGTTTTCTTGTGCACAAGAAAGAACACTGTCGGACTGACGAGCGTCAACTGTAGGGATTCGGACAGCTCCGTTTGTTGTGTCCGAATTCCCGGCCTTGTGTCTCTTTGGTGATAAAGAGAGGAGATTCCTCGGGCTACGTTGGAAGAGATTGAGGTGGCGGTCCTTTCTGAAATGTGTTCATGTTGAGATGTTGTAGGTAGATGCGGTGGTATTCAGAGCCGGCACGTGGGTGCACCTAACCCTACTAACAGGACCGCGTCACAAGTAAAAGGGGTCTTTTCTGCTAAAGGTAGGGGGCACAAAGTTGTCATTTTCTTGGTGGGGTAGGAGGTAAGTCGGGAAGGGAGTCGCTGAGGGACGGAGGATTGATTGGAAAGGGGACACTCAGCAGGATCCCTCCCTTACCTGTTCATTTCCAGATCTTTTCACATTCAGGACTCCCCCGCACCCTCATTGTGTAAAGGAGGTGTATTATATTAAAGAAAGGGTGACTGCCCTGTAATCAGGGTTCAGGTCGCTTTCCCTTTTCTCCTCTCTGCATCGGCCCTCTTCACGCCAAGGTCCAAAGTGAGCTCCCTCTAACTAGGGTGTGGGTCTTTCCCTGCCTTTCACAAGGTAACACTGCCATTTGGAAGATAGTTCTAGAAACCAGCCTCTTGAGAGGGTTCAGGGTTTGCCCTACTAGCTGTCCCGTGCCCTCCTCACTCACGCACTCAGCCAAGTCAAAGCCCGCGTCCTCTGCATCCACCTGGACCCGCCTTCTGACGCAAGCTCTCCTGCGCTCTGAAAGAGATCGGTGCCGAAAAGTAGGAATTAGGGTAATTTCCGGCAGGGCCGAGTACCTTGCCAATGTCATCTGAATCTACCTTGTACACGTGCTCTCTACTGAGCCACAGCTAACCCGCTTCACCTCTCTCTTTCTAGCAATTCAAAGGACAAAATGGACAAGACGACACAAGCACCAAAGAAACTGCAGGAAAAGGGAAGAAAAAGCCACGGCCAACGGCTGCACACACCGCACACACAGCACACACCGCACCCCTGTACCGAGGGATCGGGTTCGACACTTCTCCTCACAGGCTTAATCCCCCTTCAGCTGCCCGGTAAAAGGACCTCCCTGTAAACAAGGATCACGGTGCATTCCTTGCCAACCAAAATGCTTTATGGGTCCCTTCCATAGCTGAGGAGGAGCGAGCCCCCTTTAAAACGGGTTGAGGTCTCTGTGAGTTTGAGCTCCTTAGGACCTAGCCTTTAAAATGCCCCGGGCCGTTGACCTCTCCCTGTCAGAAGGGTGCAGGTCTCCCCTTTCTAACTCCTCTTGGGCCGTTGGCACTCGCTGGGCAACGACACCACCCACTTCCGAGGGAACGGAGGTCTCTCCTTTACAGCGCTTTTCGCTCTGGCCCATTGGAAGGCCCCTGGCTTAAGGACCACCCTGTAAGGAGGCTTTCGGTCTCCTTTGCCATGCAAATTAAGCCACAGGTCACTTTGACACGCCCGGCAAAATGACTGCCCTGTAACCAGGGTGTAAGGTCTTATACCTCTCACGCTTAAGCTAGGGGAGCCTTTCTGTGCCTGTGGCTTAGCGACTCCCCCGGACCCTCCACCACTTCAGAAGGGTTGAACTTCTGTTTCTCTTAGTCACAGTAAATTCCCACAGAATGATTTCTACTTGGCTTTTTTGAGATTTGAAGTGAAATCTTATCTGGGACCTATCCCGGTCAGATGGAACATGGTGTGGCGAAGGGGCGGCTGTAAGGGGATGGCGGAGGCCGTGGAAAATTCGCCCCTTTTCTCAAAAAAGCCAAGAAATGGCCCAACCAAGCAAACGTCACAAAGTCTGGAAATGAACAGGGGAGGTGGGGGGCTCCTTTCGGACCCTCACTTCCGTGTAATCCTTCCTCAAGTCCTTTTGCCCTGCCCAATTTACACCGCTCAACCAACCACAACTTTCACCCTTTGTTTTCTTGTGCACAAGAAAGAACACTGTCGGACTGACGAGCGTCAACTGTAGGGATTCGGACAGCTCCGTTTGTTGTGTCCGAATTCCCGGCCTTGTGTCTCTTTGGTGATAAAGAGAGGAGATTCCTCGGGCTACGTTGGAAGAGATTGAGGTGGCGGTCCTTTCTGAAATGTGTTCATGTTGAGATGTTGTAGGTAGATGCGGTGGTATTCAGAGCCGGCACGTGGGTGCACCTAACCCTACTAACAGGACCGCGTCACAAGTAAAAGGGGTCTTTTCTGCTAAAGGTAGGGGGCACAAAGTTGTCATTTTCTTGGTGGGGTAGGAGGTAAGTCGGGAAGGGAGTCGCTGAGGGACGGAGGATTGATTGGAAAGGGGACACTCAGCAGGATCCCTCCCTTACCTGTTCATTTCCAGATCTTTTCACATTCAGGACTCCCCCGCACCCTCATTGTGTAAAGGAGGTGTATTATATTAAAGAAAGGGTGACTGCCCTGTAATCAGGGTTCAGGTCGCTTTCCCTTTTCTCCTCTCTGCATCGGCCCTCTTCACGCCAAGGTCCAAAGTGAGCTCCCTCTAACTAGGGTGTGGGTCTTTCCCTGCCTTTCACAAGGTAACACTGCCATTTGGAAGATAGTTCTAGAAACCAGCCTCTTGAGAGGGTTCAGGGTTTGCCCTACTAGCTGTCCCGTGCCCTCCTCACTCACGCACTCAGCCAAGTCAAAGCCCGCGTCCTCTGCATCCACCTGGACCCGCCTTCTGACGCAAGCTCTCCTGCGCTCTGAAAGAGATCGGTGCCGAAAAGTAGGAATTAGGGTAATTTCCGGCAGGGCCGAGTACCTTGCCAATGTCATCTGAATCTACCTTGTACACGTGCTCTCTACTGAGCCACAGCTAACCCGCTTCACCTCTCTCTTTCTAGCAACTCAAAGGACAAAATGGACAAGACGACACAAGCACCAAAGAAACTGCAGGAAAAGGGAAGAAAAAGCCACGGCCAACGGCTGCACACACCGCACACACAGCACACACCGCACCCCTGTACCGAGGGATCGGGTTCGACACTTCTCCTCACAGGCTTAATCCCCCTTCAGCTGCCCGGTAAAAGGACCTCCCTGTAAACAAGGATCACGGTCCATTCCTTGCCAACCAAAATGCTTTATGGGTCCCTTCCATAGCTGAGGAGGAGCGAGCCCCCTTTAAAACGGGTTGAGGTCTCTGTGAGTTTGAGCTCCTTAGGACCTAGCCTTTAAAATGCCCCGGGCCGTTGACCTCTCCCTGTCAGAAGGGTGCAGGTCTCCCCTTTCTAACTCCTCTTGGGCCGTTGGCACTCGCTGGGCAACGACACCACCCACTTCCGAGGGAACGGAGGTCTCTCCTTTACAGCGCTTTTCGCTCTGGCCCATTGGAAGGCCCCTGGCTTAAGGACCACCCTGTAAGGAGGCTTTCGGTCTCCTTTGCCATGCAAATAAGCCACAGGTCACTTTGACACGCCCGGCAAAATGACTGCCCGGTAACCAGGGTGTAAGGTCTTATACCTCTCACGCTTAAGCTAGGGGAGCCTTTCTGTGCCTGTGGCTTAGCGACTCCCCCGGACCCTCCACCACTTCAGAAGGGTTGAACTTCTGTTTCTCTTAGTCACAGTAAATTCCCACAGAATGATTTCTACTTGGCTTTTTTGAGATTTGAAGTGAAATCTTATTTGGGACCTATCCCGGTCAGATGGAACATGGTGTGGCGAAGGGGCGGCTGTAAGGGGATGGCGGAGGCCGTGGAAAATTCGCCCCTTTTCTCAAAAAAGCCAAGAAATGGCCCAACCAAGCAAACGTCACAAAGTCTGGAAATGAACAGGGGAGGTGGGGGGCTCCTTTCGGACCCTCACTTCCGTGTAATCCTTCCTCAAGTCCTTTTGCCCTGCCCAATTTACACCGCTCAACCAACCACAACTTTCCCCTTTGTTTTCTTGTGCACAAGAAAGAACACTGTCGGACTGACGAGCGTTAACTGTAGGGATTCGGACAGCTCCGTTTGTTGTGTCCGAATTCCCGGCCTTGTGTCTCTTTGGTGATAAAGAGAGGAGATTCCTCGGGCTACGTTGGAAGAGATTGAGGTGGCGGTCCTTTCTGAAATGTGTTCATGTTGAGATGTTGTAGGTAGATGCGGTGGTATTCAGAGCCGGCACGTGGGTGCACCTAACCCTACTAACAGGACCGCGTCACAAGTAAAAGGGGTCTTTTCTGCTAAAGGTAGGGGGCACAAAGTTGTCATTTTCTTGGTGGGGTAGGAGGTAAGTCGGGAAGGGTGTCGCTGAGGGACGGAGGATTGATTGGAAAGGGGACACTCAGCAGGATCCCTCCCTTACCTGTTCATTTCCAGATCTTTTCACATTCAGGACTCCCCCCACCCTCATTGTGTAAAGGAGGTGTATTATATTAAAGAAAGGGTGACTGCCCTGTAATCAGGGTTCAGGTCGCTTTCCCTTTTCTCTTCTCTGCATCGGCCCTCTTCACGCCAAGGTCCAAAGTGAGCTCCCTCTAACTAGGGTGTGGGTCTTTCCCTGCCTTTCACAAGGTAACACTGCCATTTGGAAGATAGTTCTAGAAACCAGCCTCTTGAGAGGGTTCAGGGTTTGCCCTACTAGCTGTCCCGTGCCCTCCTCACTCACGCACTCAGCCAAGTCAAAGCCCGCGTCCTCTGCATCCACCTGGACCCGCCTTCTGCCGCAAGCTCTCCTGCGCTCTGAAAGAGATCGGTGCCGAAAAGTAGGAATTAGGGTAATTTCCGGCAGGGCCGAGTACCTTGCCAATGTCATCTGAATCTACCTTGTACACGTGCTCTCTACTGAGCCACAGCTAACCCGCTTCACCTCTCTCTTTCTAGCAACTCAAAGGACAAAATGGACAAGACGACACAAGCACCAAAGAAACTGCAGGAAAAGGGAAGAAAAAGCCACGGCCAACGGCTGCACACACCGCACACACAGCACACACCGCACCCCTGTACCGAGGGATCGGGTTCGACACTTCTCCTCACAGGCTTAATCCCCCTTCAGCTGCCCGGTAAAAGGACCTCCCTGTAAACAAGGATCACGGTCCATTCCTTGCCAACCAAAATGCTTTATGGGTCCCTTCCATAGCTGAGGAGGAGCGAGCCCCCTTTAAAACGGGTTGAGGTCTCTGTGAGTTTGAGCTCCTTAGGACCTAGCCTTTAAAATGCCCCGGGCCGTTGACCTCTCCCTGTCAGAAGGGTGCAGGTCTCCCCTTTCTAACTCCTCTTGGGCCGTTGGCACTCGCTGGGCAACGACACCACCCACTTCCGAGGGAACGGAGGTCTCTCCTTTACAGCGCTTTTCGCTCTGGCCCATTGGAAGGCCCCTGGCTTAAGGACCACCCTGTAAGGAGGCTTTCGCTCTCCTTTGCCATGCAAATTAAGCCACAGGTCACTTTGACACGCCCGGCAAAATGACTGCCCGGTAACCAGGGTGTAAGGTCTTATACCTCTCACGCTTAAGCTAGGGGAGCCTTTCTGTGCCTGTGGCTTAGCGACTCCCCCCGACCCTCCACCACTTCAGAAGAGTTGAACTTCTGTTTCTCTTAGTCACAGTAAATTCCCACAGAATGATTTCTACTTGGCTTTTTTGAGATTTGAAGTGAAATCTTATTTGGGACCTATCCCGGTCAGATGGAACATGGTGTGGCGAAGGGGCGGCTGTAAGGGGATGGCGGAGGCCGTGGAAAATTCGCCCCTTTTCTCAAAAAAGCCAAGAAATGGCCCAACCAAGCAAACGTCACAAAGTCTGGAAATGAACAGGGGAGGTGGGGGGCTCCTTTCGGACCCTCACTTCCGTGTAATCCTTCCTCAAGTCCTTTTGCCCTGCCCAATTTACACCGCTCAACCAACCACAACTTTCCCCTTTGTTTTCTTGTGCACAAGAAAGAACACTGTCGGACTGACGAGCGTTAACTGTAGGGATTCGGACAGCTCCGTTTGTTGTGTCCGAATTCCCGGCCTTGTGTCTCTTTGGTGATAAAGAGAGGAGATTCCTCGGGCTACGTTGAAAGAGATTGAGGTGGCGGTCCTTTCTGAAATGTGTTCATGTTGAGATGTTGTAGGTAGATGCGGTGGTATTCAGAGCCGGCACGTGGGTGCACCTAACCCTACTAACAGGACCGCGTCACAAGTAAAAGGGGTCTTTTCTGCTAAAGGTAGGGGGCACAAAGTTGTCATTTTCTTGGTGGGGTAGGAGGTAAGTCGGGAAGGGTGTCGCTGAGGGACGGAGGATTGATTGGAAAGGGGACACTCAGCAGGATCCCTCCCTTACCTGTTCATTTCCAGATCTTTTCACATTCAGGACTCCCCCCACCCTCATTGTGTAAAGGAGGTGTATTATATTAAAGAAAGGGTGACTGCCCTGTAATCAGGGTTCAGGTCGCTTTCCCTTTTCTCTTCTCTGCATCGGCCCTCTTCACGCCAAGGTCCAAAGTGAGCTCCCTCTAACTAGGGTGTGGGTCTTTCCCTGCCTTTCACAAGTTAACACTGCCATTTGGAAGATAGTTCTA
This sequence comes from Chrysemys picta bellii, assembly GCF_011386835.1. NCBI lineage: Eukaryota > Metazoa > Chordata > Testudines > Emydidae > Chrysemys > Chrysemys picta. Next base: position 18,568 of record NW_027053911.1, read on the forward strand.
GAAACCAGCCTCTTGAGAGGGTTCAGGGTTTGCCCTACTAGCTGTCCCGTGCCCTCCTCACTCACGCACTCAGCCAAGTCAAAGCCCGCGTCCTCTGCATCCACCTGGACCCGCCTTCTGCCGCAAGCTCTCCTGCGCTCTGAAAGAGATCGGTGCCGAAAAGTAGGAATTAGGGTAATTTCCGGCAGGGCCGAGTAGCTTGCCAATGTCATCTGAATCTACCTTGTACACGTGCTCTCTACTGAGCCACACCTAACCCGCTTCACCTCTCTCTTTCTAGCAACTCAAAGGACAAAATGGACAAGACGACACAAGCACCAAAGAAACTGCAGGAAAAGGGAAGAAAAAGCCACGGCCAACGGCTGCACACACCGCACACACAGCACACACCGCACCCCTGTACCGAGGGATCGGGTTCGACACTTCTCCTCACAGGCTTAATCCCCCTTCAGCTGCCCGGTAAAAGGACCTCCCTGTAAACAAGGATCACGGTCCATTCCTTGCCAACCAAAATGCTTTATAGGTCCCTTCCATAGCTGAGGAGGAGCGAGCCCCCTTTAAAACGGGTTGAGGTCTCTGTGAGTTTGAGCTCTTTAGGACCTAGCCTTTAAAATGCCCCGGGCCGTTGACCTCTCCCTGTCAGAAGGGTGCAGGTCTCCCCTTTCTAACTCCTCTTGGGCCGTTGGCACTCGCTGGGCAACGAGACCACCCACTTCCGAGGGAACGGAGGTCTCTCCTTTACAGCGCTTTTCGCTCTGGCCCATTGGAAGGCCCCTGGCTTAAGGACCACCCTGTAAGGAGGCTTTCGGTCTCCTTTGCCATGCAAATTAAGCCACAGGTCACTTTGACACGCCCGGCAAAATGACTGCCCGGTAACCAGGGTGTAAGGTCTTATACCTCTCACGCTTAAGCTAGGGGAGCCTTTCTGTGCCTGTGGCTTAGCGAC
>NW_027053912.1:0-19482 GCF_011386835.1 Chrysemys picta bellii
TGGGCCCCACACTACAAGAAGGATGTGGAAAAATTGGAAAGAGTCCAACGGAGGGCAACAAAAATGATTAGGGGTCTGGAGCACGTGACTTATGAGGAGAGGCTGAGGGAACTGGGATTGTTTAGTCTCCAGAAGAGAAGAATGAGGGGGGATTTGATAGCAGCCTTCAACTACCTGAAGGGGAGTTCCAAAGAGGATGGAGCTCGGCTGTTCTCAGTGGTGGCAGATGACAGAACAAGGAACAATGGTCTCAAGTTGCAGTGGGGAAGGTCCAGGTTGGATATTAGGAAACACTATTTCACTAGGAGGGTGGTGAAGCACTGGAATGCGTTACCTAGGGAGGTGGTGGAGTCTCCTTCCTTGGAGGTTTTTAAGGCCCGGCTTGACAAAGCCCTGGCTGGGATGATTTAGTTGGGAATTGGTCCTGCTTTGAGCAGGGGGTTGGACTAGATGACCTCTTGAGGTCCCTTCCAACCCTGATATTCTATGATTCTATGGTTCCTTTAACCAATCTCCGTCTCTGGAGCTACTCCACCATTCTTGACTCGGACACCCAGCAGTACTATAATAGTCCTACCATCAATCAAACCCTAACCCCCGCCTCTTGACCCCTTAAGCCCCACCCTTTTACCCTTAGTCCCTCCCTTCTGTCACTGGAAGTCCCACCCCATGGGGGTGTTACTTCCGGGATCAAGGTGACCACATGACTGGAAGCAAGGTGTGTCATGTGACCCCCTAAGAACTCCTCCCACCACCCTCTACCAATCAGGATGGGTTTCATCCCGAAAGGACCACCCCGAGAGGAGATTTGACCAATCAGGGCGAGTTCCGGAGTGGGGTGACCCGTCTGGAAGTGGCTTGTGTGATGCCTCTAAGAGCTCCCCCCACCACCCTCTACCAATTAGGATGTGTTTTGCCCTGATAGGACTGCCTCAAGAGGAGAATTTGACCAATCAGAGCGAGATCTGGGGCGGGGTGACCCATCCGGAAGTGAGCCGTATGACCCCACTAAGAACTCCTCCCAAAGCCCTCTGCCAATCAAATTGCAGCACCATTACCCCATAAGTCCCAGCGCCGGACAGAGGAGGCCATCTCTTACCAAGAACACGTGTTTTAGAAATCATGGAAAGGCTGCTGAGTGGAAACATGGACTCCTTCACTACCCCCGTGAGAACTTTGGACTTTGTTTTAGCCCCGAGGCCTGTCTTTGTCCACCCCCTTACAGGTGGAATGCGATCACGGCTTGGGGGAGTCACCGGCGGACAAAGTGAATGGAAAAGAAGTCGCACAGCTAAATGAATGATTAAGAAGCGACGGTCGAGGAGGAGGTGTAATGGGTTAGGAACTGGGGGTTGTGTAAATCGAAAAACAAGCAGTGGGGTGCTTACACTATTTCTTTTCTGAAAGTTTTCATGAAGCATCTTGGTTTGTTTTCAAGGAGCTGTATGACTTTTAAATAAAAAATCAATTGTTTGTGAGCACCTAGCTCTTGTGGGGTTTTTGTGTAAAAGTGACCCATTTACAGCAAAAAGCTGAAATGTATGTTGTGGGAGGGGGAAAAAATCCTAAAAAAATGTGCTTACAATAAAACAAACAGGGCTTGTTCAGACATGTGTTTGAGTACAATAGAGTTGAACTGAATGGGTTTAACTACACCTCCCCCCCTCACTGAATAGCCAGGGTGACTGCGATTACTTACCCTTGTTGCCATAGGGTTAAATTTGATGGGGGTGCACCCATAGTAAGGGGGGGTGGTGGGTGTGGATGGTGAGTTCTGATTAATATGAAATGAAATAAAACCTCAGGAATTCGCAGATGCGACTGGAAAGTTTAAATATAACCCCTGGAGTTGGCAGAACTCCATTGGACAGTTTAAATATGACCCCAGGAGTTGGTGGGACACTATTGGACGGTTTAAATATGGCCCTGGAGTTGGTTGATTGCTATGGGTCATTCTTTCTAGGAACCCCCCCCCCCAAACTTTAAGCATGAAAGACATGTTTAATAAAAAAGCCCCAAGACATTCATTAATATCTGCAAAGGGCCCCCCACTTGGAAATGGGTACTGTTCGATACTGTAAGATGGCCCTACTGAAAAATTTATTTTAACTTACTTAAAAAAATAGCCCTGTTGTGCAGACAACTTGGTTCCCCCACCCCAGATCACAAAAGGGTGTGCTATGGGAGAGGTGCCTAAAGTCCTTAAGGATCTATTCTTTCAGAGCTGTGGTGATTAAATTAACATGCTAGCTACTATGTTGAAGTCTGTTTGAAACAATGGGCTAAGATGCTATAAAAAGCTCAGGTATGTTGGAGACTGTCCTTTTCAACAGAAACATTCTTGAATGGCTGCTGGACTGCAGAAAGAGGTAAGGCTTGCTGTCTTTAACTCTGAAATGCCACTCTTTGCCCATGCTGTCTTTGGAAAATAATGGTGTCTAGGGTTACCATACGTCCTCTTTTTCCCGGACATGTCCGGCTTTTCGGCAGTCAAACCCCCGTCCGGGGGGAATTGCCAAAAAGCCAAACATGTCAGGGAAAATGGCGGCTCTGCTCCTCCCCGACTCTTCGGCTCTGTTTAAGAGCCGGGCTGCCCGAGCGCTACCGGCTTCGGGCAGCCCCCGTGCCTCCAGACCCTGCGCCCCCGGCTGGGCGCTTCCCCTCCCGGGCTCCAGCTGCGCTGGGGAAGCGCCGGCTGGGGGCGCAGGGTCTGGGGGCTGCCCGGCAAACCCTGAAGCCGGTAGCGCTGGGGCAGCCCTTTCCCCCTGGCTGGGAGTGGGAGGGAGGAAGGGGCGGGGTTAGGATGGGGAAGGGCCGGAGTTGGGGCAGGGCTAGGGGTGGGGAAATGGGCGGGGCCAGGGCCCGTGGAGGGTCCTCTTTTTTTATTTATGAGATATGGTAACCCTAATGGTGTCTATCTTCCTTGCAGTGTGATCTGCTTAGCATGGAACCAGTAACTTTAAACTGCAGTTCACCAACAGGCCAAGGTAAAAACCATTTTAACTATAGTTGTGCTTAATACTTTTTTTTAAAACTTTAGGTATTACACAAGTTGTATAGGGATTTGGTGGCAATACTAACTACAATTTGTTCTTGTTCTTTAACCTGAAGGCCCAAACACAAATGGGGGGGAACAGAACAAGCATGTGCTTGCAACACTTTATCCCATAGTGAAAGGGAACTTTTTTGAAATTGGCTTTTAAATGCATGGGGGCGTTATTGAAAAGTATTTTTTTAAAAATGTGCTGCTTTGTGTGAGAGAGGGGTCTGTGCAAGGCATAGGTGTAGGGTTTTTAAAAGTACTTGGTTTGTTTCAAACTAACAGGTTTTTTTACTGTGCATAATGTGTTGTTTTTAATGGGTTTGAGGCAATTGGGGGAATAATAGTAACTAACCCAAAGGCCCAAGCACACATGGCTGAGGGACAGAACAAGCATGGGCCATTTAAATGCATGGGGGGGGGTATTGAAAAGTATAGGGCTGCAAACTTGGTTTGGTGTGTTTTATAAAGCTGCTGTTTTGTGTGAGAGAGGGGTCTGTGCAAGGCATAGGTGTAGGTTTTTAAAAAGTACTTGGTTTGTTTCAAACTAACAAGGTTTTTTACTGTGCAAAATATGTTTTAAAATGGATTTTAAAAGCAGTTTGGTTTTTTATTCTGCAAAATGAGATGTATTTAAAAAAAAAAAATTGTGGGTTTTTTGTTGTTTGTTTTGTTTTGTTTTGTTTTTTAAGTGGTAGAAATAAACTCAAAACCTGTGTTTGTTGTACAGCCTGAAATGGATTATTTGTTTTAAAGCTGTGACTTTTTAAATAGAAAAACACCTTCGTGAATATTTTATTTTTTAAGTTTACAAGACGGTTTCATGTGTTTTATAATAATGTTGTTGGCTCCGCAGTACGGTCAAAACATGAGAGATCCTTAGACCAGAGGGAAAACAAGCTCAAAAGAAAAAGGAAAGAGAGAGCTGAAAAGGAAAATTCACCAGCATCAGTGATTGATGGATGGATGAAGCCCCGTAAATATATTTTGCTTATTGGTTTGGTTGTTCTATGAGGTTTTGTATTTTAAGTAAATACATAGGTGTGGGTGAGAAGGATGGTAAAGTTCAGTTTTGTAAAATGTTTTTTTTTTTTTTATCCTCCCCGAGGTACTGCAACAGCACAACTACAACTCCAGTTCCTTAGCGGCCGCCGCCACACCAAACCCTGAGGAAACTGTGAGTGAAAACGCCCACATTCACAAACCCAGAGCATGCGCTCTAGGGGCTCTGAACGTGCGCAGAACCACACACATTCACAAACCCAGAGCATGCGCTCTAGGGGCTCTGAACGTGCGCAGAACCACACACATTCACAAACCCAGAGCATGCGCTCTAGGGGCTCTGAACGTGCGCAGAACCACACACATTCACAAACCCAGAGCATGCGCTCTAGGGGCTCTGAACGTGCGCAGAACCACACACATTCACAAACCCAGAGCATGCGCTCTAGGGGCTCTGAACGTGCGCAGAACCACACACATTCACAAACCCAGAGCATGCGCTCTAGGGGCTCTGAACGTGCGCAGAACCACACACATTCACAAACCCAGAGCATGCGCTCTAGGGGCTCTGAACGTGCCCAGAACCACACACATTCACAAACCCAGAGCATGCGCTCTAGGGGCTCTGAACGTGCCCAGAACCACACACATTCACAAACCCAGAGCATGCGCTCTAGGGGCTCTGAACGTGCCCAGAACCACACACATTCACAAACCCAGAGCATGCGCTCTAGGGGCTCTGAACGTGCCCAGAACCACACACATTCACAAACCCAGAGCATGCGCTCTAGGGGCTCTGAACGTGCCCAGAACCACACACATTCACAAACCCAGAGCATGCGCTCTAGGGGCTCTGAACGTGCCCAGAACCACACACATTCACAAACCCAGAGCATGCGCTCTAGGGGCTCTGAACGTGAGCAGAACCACACACATTCACAAACCCAGGGCATGCGCTCTAGGGGCTCTGAACGTGCCCAGAACCACACACATTCACAAACCCAGAGCATGCGCTCTAGGGGCTCTGTACGTGCCCAGAACCACACACATTCACAAACCCAGAGCATGCGCTCTAGGGGCTCTGAACGTGCCCAGAACCACACACATTCACAAACCCAGAGCATGCGCTCTAGGGGCTCTGAACGTGAGCAGAACCACACACATTCACAAACCCAGGGCATGCGCTCTAGGGGCTCTGAACGTGCCCAGAACCACACACATTCACAAACCCAGAGCATGCGCTCTAGGGGCTCTGTACGTGCCCAGAACCACACACATTCACAAACCCAGAGCATGCGCTCTAGGGGGTGTGAATAAAAAACGAAGGACTGAAAACTCCTGCAATGCTGGAGTTTGCTAGGGAAAAAAGAGTCGCCCGATTAACCTAAATACAAAGTACATGGTTCTGTACAAAACCCCAGGGATAAATGACAAATCGCTACGCTCGCTCGGCAAATGTACCCCGGCAAAGCTCAATTCCTTCTAGAAGCTTTTGAGGATGCTACCAAAAGACCTTATGGCTACCTGGTGGTGGATTTAAATCCTTCCACACCAGAAGCTGATAGGCTAAGAACTGGTCTTTTCCCTCCAGACTGGCCGGCGGTTTATACTTTGAAAAGAACAACAGGGGGTATAAAAAGAGATGAATTATTGCCAGGCCCCCTTTTAACAGCCGGGGCTGCTGACCAAAAACCTGTCTAGCTGCGTGAAGAGCAACCTGGGCCTTTTAAAATGACTTAGCAAATCGTCCCCGCAGCAAAGGAGGGCTATACTGTGTTAGGCCTCTGACGATCTAGTAGTGGCCATCTCAGAAATAGCGCTCAATACCTTAAAAGGAAACGTACCTTTAACACAGAATCAAGTGCGCGTGCTGAAAAAGAGACGCACGCTTTGCTGTTCTTTTTGTAATAAAAGTGTTTCACTTAAAAGAAAGAAGCATCTGGTGAAGAAGTCTGGGGGGTTTATCGGCCCTCTGTTAAGTTTTGCTATCCCTCTGATAACGGGGCTTTTAACTAATCGATAATGGAGTATGCAGAAAAAATGTACCTGGTGCCCAGCCACCCGTTGGAGCAATTAAGGGCTCCCCCTCTGGCAGAGGAAAATATTAGAACAACCGCAACTCGCTTACTGGATGCTGAAATGAAGTCTGTACTTCAAAGAACTGATGTAGCCGAATACAAAAAGGCTAAACTTTACAGCGCCGGGCTTCAAAAGTACCTAATGTACGTGAAGCAGAACGATGTGGATAAAGGGAAAATAAGTCTGTTTCTACCAGAACAGGAACAGAGTGTAACTGCCAAACCTCCAGAAACACCAAAGACCTCAGACTCTGTTGCTCAGGAGGTGTTGGATAACGTGAATAAGCGTTAGTATTGCTAAATAAACTGGGCCAGGACGAAAATATCTCTTCATGGAACGATAAAGGGGCTTTTGTGTATAAAAGTTCTGTGGCTAATGGTTCTAACATGCTCGACTTAGGCAGGGCCATCACCCAGACGCGCTCTGTTCCTAGCAGACATGTACCTAAACAATGGGGTGTGTTTCTGAATGCCATGGCAGAAATGAACATACTATCTTCCGTCATGGGCAATGAGGTGTTCCAAAAGATCTATGTTGGCCGCAAGACCTCGACCGTCTCTTCTTAATCGTTCATTTACCTGAGCGCTGTCTTTTCCGTTCACCTTGTCCGCCTGTGACTCCCGCAAGCCGTGATCGCATTTCACCTCTAAGGGGGTGGACAAAGAGAGGCCACCATGCTCATCAGGGTGTCTCACAAGCAGTTTGGTTCGGGTTCCGGCATATCCATCAATAGCCGGGCCAAAGGGCTCCCCTCGGTCGCTCCCTCCTCCTCCTCCTCAAACTGTTGCTGATGTAGCGCTTTCTCTGCGTATGGTCAAAGACAGTCGGGGCTAAAACAAAGTCCGAAGTTTTCACGGGGTTGGTGAAGGAGTTCATCTTTCCTCTCAACAGCCTTTCCACAATTTCTAAAACATGTGTCGTTGGTAAGAGATGGCCTCTTCTGTCCAGCGCTGGGACTGATGGGGTAATGGTGCTGCACTCTGATTGGCAGAGGGCCTTGGGAGGAGTTCTTAGTGCGGTCATACGGCCCACTTCTGGACAGGTCAGCCTGTCCCGGACCTCGCCCTGATTAGTCAAATCTCCTCTTGGGATGGTCCTTTCAAGACGAAACCCAACCTGACTGGTAGAGGGTGGTGGGAGGAGTTCTTAGAGGGGTCACACGGCCCACTTCTGGACAGGTCACCCCCACCCTGGAAGGCACCCTGATTGGTCAAATCTCCTCTCGGGGTGGTCCTTTTGGGATGAAACCCATTCTGATTGGTAGAGGGTGATGGGAGGAGTTCTTAGAGGTGTCACATGACATCCCTTTGCATCTGGTCATGCGGCCGCCTTGACCCCGGAAGTAATACCTCCATGGGGCGGGATTTCCGGTGACAGGTGGGAGGGACTAAGGGGTCAAGGGGTTGGGCTTAAGGAATCAAGGGAGGGGTTAGGGTTTGATTGATGGTAGGTCAATTATACTATGGCCGGGTATCCAAGTCAAGAATGCTGGTGGAGGTTGTTTAAAGGAACCCCTACATTTTCAGTCATTTCCATTGCACAACTCCAGTAGGGGCAGCACCGGGCCAGGCTCATGTAGTGAGGCCATGGTTCACACCTGGTGTGATGGGTCCCCTTTTGCACATGGATGGCACTTGGCTAAGAGTGATGCTAGACACACCAGGATCAAAACTGAGATCAGAGTCTATCAACAAAACAGAAGCAGAACCAGAGCCAGTGTCCAAGTCCAGGCCAGAGGTCGAAGCCGGGTGGTCAGACCAAAGATCATCCAAGTCCATTCTCAAGCCAAAGTCCATAGACACGCCGAAGGTCAAATCCAGGTAGTCAAAATCCGACGGGTTGGGGAAGATCAGGAGGAGGAGGCAATGCTGGAGCGGGTGGGTGGAGGGACTGGAGCGAGGCTAGAGAAAGGCAAGGAAAATACTGAGGCGGGGTTCATAACCAAAATCTGGAGCCAAGAAGGGTCATACCAAAGTCATAGCCAGAGACCTGAGTCAAGAGTCAAGCCAGAGGCAACAGCGCGGAAACCGGAGGGCAGGGCAGGGCAGGGCAGGGCAGGGTGGTACATGCGGGAGGGAATGAGGATGGCTTACTGGAGCCCGAAAGACCCCTCATCGGTGGACTCCCTTCCTAGCAATAGAAGAAGGACAGCAGGATGACCAAGATGTCTCTGACCCTGGGGTCCAAGCCAAGGGGAGCTCCCATCCAGGCTATATGCCAGGACCCCATCACCCTCCCTGTTCATTTCACACTCACAGACCCCCTAGCTGGAGAGGAGAATAAAGGGCAGAAAGTGAAAGTGCCCCTGCGGGAAAGGCTCTAGGCTGGGACCCAGTCCACTTCCCAGATCTCCACCCAGGATTGTGTGACCAGGCCCACAGCCCTTCCTCTACGTCTCAGTTCCCACCTGCCAGATGGGGAGGATCCTTCCCTGCCCCAGACTGTTAGGGGCTAGTTTCATTCCTGGCTGGGAAGGGTTCAGATACCAGGTGGGTGGATTGGGCCCGAGGTGGGGGATGGTCAGACATTTGCTGCGTCAGGGGTGACACGGGCCATGGGAAGGTGTGAGCAGTGATGACAGGGGAGGGGCTCCATGTCAGGCCACCCCTCCCAGACTGCAATGGCTATTGAGCATAACCCCTGGTTCTGCGGATGCTCTCATTTCTGGGCCAGCCCCACAGCCTGATTCTTCCGAACCAGTATCTGGCCTGGCCCCAGCTCCAGGGGTCGGGGTGGGGCAGGGTGGTGACAGAGAGGTACTCGGCCTGGCTTTCTCTCAGTGCTGTGGGCTCTATGGCCGCTTCCCCCAGCCCTTCCCCCCCAGGCACAGTGAGACAGAGCAGTACCTGTGGCAGGGGCTGGGGGCTTCTAGTCATGTGAAGCGGGGGGTGGGTCTTCAAGGCCGATACGTGGAGCACTGCCCCTCCAGTCCTTGGGGCACCAGGCCAGATCTCCTGATAGCAAAGAGCCTGTGCATCACGTTTGCTCTAATGTCCCCCTGTTGCCAGGGAACAAGGATCAATCAGAGACTCGGACACCCATGAGAACAAAGGGGATTAACGGCACCGGGAGCCAGCAAAATTTCCTCCCTACCCCCCATGTCTGAGGGACGGATTCCCCCACCCAACCCCCGAGACAAAATCTCGTCTCTTCTCCAGTGACTCCCATCCCCTCTCCCACCATTGGGGAATGAACTCCTGCCCCCACTCCTCTCAGTCCCCCCGAGAGCTGTTCTACCTCCCAACCCAGCTGGGGATTCCGCTCCGCTCCCCAGAATCCCCTCAGCCGCCCTCGCCCCCTCCAGCTGAGGGGATGGGAGGCTTTGGGCAGTAGTGCCGGGGGGTGAGAGGAAGTGGACACCTTTCCCCAAGGGATCCCCCATCCTTAACATGATGCCATGGGCAGTAGCTCTGGGGAATGGGGCACTTAAGCAGCCTCCGCTGACTGACTCCTCCAGCTCTCCCAGAGCAGGTGGTTGCTAGGATAACATGATCCCAGAGCACTAGGAACCGGCCTGAGGCCCGGAGGGGATGAAAGGCTCACAGAGGTGGCTAGGGGAGTTGGCAGCCCCTAGCATGAGCAAAGGCAGTGTGTCGTGTTGATGTGATGCCTGTTAGGAAATAGCCTTGCTGGAGAGCTGGGTCTGCCCTGCTTTGAGCTGCTCAGGGGACAAGCTGGCACCTACCAATGGCACCTGCCTGGGTTCATCCTCTCCTTGCTCCCAGGTCAGCGCATGGGGATGGGATGGGAGTGACTGTCAATGGCCTGGAGGTGAAAGGCCCTGGGGTTCCCTCCCCAGTTGATCCCTCTTTGGTTACCTCGTCCCCTAGCAGCTGGCCGGCTTTCCCGATGATGGAGTAGGTGAGCAGCAGCCCAGCCTGGCTGACATGGAGCAGGGGGTGGTGTATGGCCTCCAGCGCCCCCTGAAGAAAAGTTCTTTTCTGCTCTTCAGTGAATAGCTCACCAAAGACCTAAAACCAACAGAACCAGAGCCCTTGCAATGGCTCAGAACCAGGCTCCAAATCCCTCTGGTGGCTCACAAGGTGGAGAAGAGTCCTGGGGCAGCCAACCTTTGGGGTCCCATGGAACAAAGAACCCCCTTCAGTAAGAGGCTGCAGGCACTGAGGCCTCCAATAGCTCTTTCTGGAGCAGGATTCAACCCAGGTGCCATGAGATGCTGGAAATGGGTCTCCGCACTTTGAAACCAGCTCACCCAGACACTCTACTGCTCCCAGCAGCGATATCTCCTGCAGCTCACCCGCTAGAGGTGAGGGGTCTTTTAGATCTGGTTCATTCCCACGCCTCACCCCACTGACATTCCCAGGAACCTCACATACTCTGCTGCAAATAAGTAGCAGGCTCTTGCCCTGTGTCCATGACACACTCACTGCAGGAGGAGACAGCTCCACACCTGAGCTGCTGCAATGCACCGGCAGAGAGTCCTTACCTCTCCCACCCTGGCCAGGTTTCTATAGCCCAGGCGCTCGGTATCCTGGAGCCCTTCCCGGCACCACAGCTCTCTTCCCTCGGTGATGTTGAGCCCTGGGGGAGAAAGACACACCCATTGGGGAGGTTTGACATTCCGCTTTCACTGCCGGTTTCCGTCTGGGTGCACACTGGCCAGGGTCCTCGTGGCATCCACAGCCCAATGGAATCGCAGGGTCCATACCAGGCGGTTTAGTACCAGAAGGGGGATTTGTTTTAGTCATCACAGTAATCATGTGACCCTTAGAGTCATTGTGCTCTGGGAGTGGGTGCCTGTTAATGGTGGTGTCTAATACTGAGAACCCCCCACACCCACTGAAGTCAGGATCTGGCCCTGACTACCCAACTGGTGACATCCTACAAGCTTTGTGTCCTTCCCCTGTGGTCTCTGCTCCTACCCCTGCCCTCATGATGGGCTCTTTCCCTCCATGTCTCTCAATAGCTCTGTTCCTGTCCCCTCACGAGCTGGCTGCCCTGTGGGTGGGCTATTTCCCTGGGCTGGGGAAAGAGCCGGGCTCTGAAATAAAGCAACCAATTTCCCTGGCACTTTCACACTCATCTCCCTAATTCAGAGAGAGGGGAAGAGAAAGAGTCATCATCTAAGGTGGGATTGGTCTCAGAGGAGGGGCCTTCTTTCTGTAGGGTCCCATTGCCCAGCAGAGGGAGTCTCAAAGGAGGGGCCTTGTTACTATTGGGGTTCCTCTTCCCTGCTACAGTGGGTCTAAACAGAGAGGCCTTAGTCCTCTAGGCGTCCCAATGGCCAGCTGGAGCTAGTCTCCGAGAGGATTGTTTCCATGGGGTCCCATTGCCCAGCCAGGTTCTTACCCCTCTTCTGCATCAGGAGCCTGTGCAGCCAATATATCGCACCCCTGGCTTGCCGGCTGACGTCCTCGGCTGGGTGGGCTACATGGAGACCCAGCTGCAGCACAAAGTCGCTTGCCATGGAGAAGTCAGAGGAGGTCTGGTGGAAGGAGGAGGAGAGGGGAATCCATCAACCTTCTCCCTTCAGCCCCTGGGCCAGAGCTCTGCTCCCACCCCTCTGTAGGAGGTGCTGGGCGAGAGGAGCGAGAGCTCTCTGCCCCCAAGGGAGCTTGGAGCAAAGGGACCACGGCAAAGGCCCTCTATGAGCACTTACTGCCTAGCTGCTCCAGAATAACAAGGGCCCTGAGGCCAGGCACAAATCTGCCAGCCCGTGGCCTATGGAACGCAGTCCCTTGCAGACCCAGGGGGGACCAATTAGCCAAGGGATGAGGAACTTAACTCAAGCCCTGACTCTGCAGGATGCTGGGGTCAAAGGTCACTTACGTCAAATCCAGGCAGGGAGGTGGCGAATTCGAGCAGGGCAGCGCTGCTCTGTATGGCCCTAGCTCTCTCCAGGGCCCATTTTGATTGGAGCCAGACATGGATGTGCTGCGGGAGAAGGAGGCAGGGGAGGGTCAGTGGGCAGGCGTACATGCTCTACAAACGAGCCTCTCCCAGTCCCCATGGGGCTTACACCTTGCGCTCAGGGTGGAACAGCTGACCCCTGGTCGCAGAGCTTGAAAAGGGGGTCCATGACACTGCCCACGTCTTGCTGAGCTAGGGTTACCATCCGTCCGTATTTCCCCGGACATGTCCGGCTTTCGCGTCTCTAAATAGCCGTCCGGGAGGAATTGGTAACAAGGTTAAAATGTCCGGGGAGGTTTTCTCCCTCCCTCCCTTCCATGCAGAGTGTGGCTGCTCATTGGGCGGCTAGGCCGATTGACCCACTCCCATTGGCCTCCAGCAGCCAGAGCCCTCCCCTGCTCCCCCCTCCCTCTCTCTGTAGTCCTGTGTAACACACAAACCGACCCACCTGGAGCCAGAATGGTAAGGGGGGGCAGTCAGGGAGCGGGGGAGTGTTGGATGGGTCCCCAGCCTCCACCTGCCATCCCCCCCTCCGTGGGTCCCCCCTCCCTGTCTGTCTCTCCCTTGTCTGCGTGTACTGCCAGAGCCAGCAGCAACTGCTGTCTGCTGCCCCCAGGTCCTAGTGCCCCCATCCACTAATGGGAAGACAGGCTGCCCTTACCCTGCCCTTCCACCCTAGCCCTGAGCCTCTCCAACACCCCACACCCCCCAGCCCCAGCCCTCATCCCCACACACCCTAATCCTCTGCTCCATCCCTGAGCCCCCTCCTGCATCATGAACCCCTCATCCCCAGACCCACAGCCCTCACCCCTGCATCCCCTCCTATCCCCAAACTCCCTCCCAATCCCCCTCCCCCTTCCCACACACCCCCTCCTGCCCTCAAACTTCCTCCCAAAGCCTGCACCCCCTCCCTTTGCACCGCCTCTCACCCCCAAACTCCATCCCAGAGCCTGCACCCCTCACCCCCTCCCCCAGCCCGGAGCCTGCACCCAGCACCCAAACGCTATCCCAGAACCTGCACCCCTCCTGCACCCTAATCCCCAGCCCAGGACCTGCACCCCAGACCTCACCCAACCCCCCTCCCAGAGCCTTAAGGTGGGGTGTGGGGTTCTGGGCACCACCAAAATTTCTACAACCCTGCCACCCATGCGAGTGGATAAGGGTCAGGGCAGTCAGGGGACAGGTAGGGTCCTGGGGGGGGGGGCAGTTAGGGTAGGGGGTTCTCAGCAGGGGGCAGTCAGGGGACAAGAAGCAGGGGGAGTTGGGGTTCTGAGGGGAGCAGTCAGGGGGTGGGAAGTGGGAGGGAGTGGATGGGGCGGGGCGGGGCTAGGGCAGGGCTTCCCCCCCCCCCCCCCCCCGTGTCCTCTTTTTTGTTTGTGGAAATATGGTAACCCTAGCTGAGCACAAGCTCATCGTCTCTCCAGGCTGGGACAATGGTCAGTCTTAGGGCTGGTCCGTTTGCCCTGAACCCCTGATCCATGAACAGCACGTCAGGATCAAGGCACATGCCCTGGACCCCAGACCCCAGCTGCAAGGGCCTTGGTAGGATGGATGGAACGGCCGTGAGGACAATCCCTCCGGGAACTGCAGTGTCCCTAGGACAGAAGAGCTGATTCCCTGAGGCTCCTCCTGTATCTCAGGGTCTCCCTAGAAAGGAGCCAGAGACTTTTCTCAGAGGCCCATGTCCTGCATCTCACAGGGGTTTCAGTCTCTCAGTCCCCAGCCAGGCCTGCTGCTCACTGTTAGTGCTTAATGCAATCGGGCAGAGCGCTGGCTGACAGTCCCAGCTCCTTCCCCCTGCACTGGCAGCTCTGGGAAAGTGTGGCCGGCTGGGTCCAAGCTGGAAGGACACAATGGAAATGTGGCTCTTCTAATCTCTCGTTTGCTGCCCTCCCACAGGGTTCAGGGGCAATTCCACCCCAGACCGTCCCATTCTACTCACCTCCAAGAGGTGCTGCAGCTTCTCCAAGCTGGGGGTCTCGCTCAGCAGGCCCCTGAGCATGCTGTCCAGGCTCTGCAAAAAGCTCTTGTGGAGAGCCTGCAAGAGGAGGGAGCACCCGCCAGTCAAGGGACATGGGGCCACACCAGTCAGGGGACAATTAGGAGGATTCTCTAGGAGCCCTGGCAAGACTCAAAAGGCACATCCTGGCCTCTCCCATTCACATCACTCCAGAGAGACTAAGCAAAAGTTCATGGCCAGATGCCTGCTGCCTCTTCAATCCTTGCTCTTAGCAGTTCTCTGCACAGTGCCTGGTACCCAGCAGACTATGGAACAGCCAAACTGCAGTGTGTGGGAAGTAGGATCCCCGGGAGAGTCCAGGCAGCAGAGCACAGAATGAGGAGAGGAGGGAAGGCTGGGATCAGCCACGGAGGGGTAATGCAATCCCCTCTGGAGGGAAGGGGCCCCCACGGCCAGTTTCTTGCGGGCCTGTTCCCAGCTCTGCTCACCCCTCCCCTATTCTCAGCAGCTCTATCAATGTGAGGGAGCAGGGACCAGAGCCTGCTCCTGCTCCGGGGACAGAGAAGTAGGATCAGGACCTACCCGGAAGTGGGTGGTGTCGTTCCCACTGGTGCCCATGGTGAAGATCTGGTGGAGAAGAGCCCGCAGGAGGCGAGATTCCAGCTCCAGGGACAGTGGTGGCTTCAGTTTGCTGGCAGAAGAGAGGAGCCTGTCGTACACTTTGCTGCACCAGCATGGTGCTGGCACTGGCATGGACATCTCCCCCTCCCCCACAGTGATCCCCTCCCTACGGCCACTGTAACGTTCCTGGAGTGAAATCCACCCCCCAGCCAGGAAAGAGGGGACGTTCCCGCCTCCTCTGCTGGGGGATGGGAACAGCCACAGCTGGGGGTAACCTAGGCGGAGGAGGATCTGTGACTCCCAGCTCTGGGCCCGATCAGCACCAGGGTTAGGGCAGCTGGACGGGAGGGTCCTGATACCTGAGGCTGCAAACCACGTCCATGGAGCTGGAAATGATGGAGCTCGGCTCTGACACCACAGGGAGAATTTCAATCAGCTCCTGGGAGACCCCAAGGAAACAAAACCATGTGTGAGACCAGGCCTCGCAGACGCAGAGGCACTTCCCAGGGTGGAGGCCAAAGTGCTCTGCAGAAACAGCCAGTGTCACCCCCACCCCCAACCAGCTGGGCCCCCCCATTCCTCCCATCCATCAAACTTCCTTCCCCCTCTCCCACCCAATTCCCCCCTCCCCTCCCCTCCTTTCCCCTCCGGGCTTACAATTCCCCACTGCCAGCTCCTGATCAGTGTCACAATAATCCCCTTCCCTGCTCCCCAGCCCTCACCCCAGGAACCCCTGTCCTCTGCTTCCCCCTCCAACCCAACTAACGCTTCCTCCCATGTCTGGCTCCCTCGCCCCAGGGGCCGGGCACGGGGTCCCACTCACCGCAATGCTCTCCACAAGGGCCGCTTTGGAAATATAGGGCTCCAGGGTGTCCCACCCCTGCTGCTGTGCCAAGACACACAGACTCAGCACAGCGTCGAGGAAGCGGAGCTGATGGGCCCTGCTCCCCATCAGCTAGGATTGGGGTGGGGGGAGAGAGAGAGAGCCTGTTACATAGGGACCTCCCCGCCCAACCCAAACCAACTCTAGGGATCAGGACCTCCATGGGGTTGGACAGGGAAAGCCGCCCCTTCCTGAAACCAGTGTTGCCCGGCACAGACCGGGGTTGTAACTTGGACAGTGTCTGCGGGGAGCGGAAACCTTGGCCTGTGTGGGACAAATGTATCCTCTGTTCTCTGGCACCCCAAAGTGGGGACGTGTCCCCCCATTGGGGGTGAGGGATTCTCTTGGACAAAACCCCCCTGCCTGGGTGGAGATGGAACAAGGGGCAGGACGGACTCGGTGGCAGTGCAGCTGGGGGATTTTTGTACCTCATCTCTGCCCTGGAGATACTGTTGGATCTCTGTGATGATGTCTTGTTCCAGGGACACATCTTCCTCCTCCTCCTCTTCCTCTTTCTCATCCTCATGGGCACTGGGGGGCTCTGCACCAGGGGGGAAGGAGAAAGTATAATCCCTTCTGCTGCTGGGGGGATGCAGTGGACAGAGAAGGCTCCATGTTTCCCCCTTCTCTGTAAGAAGCCCCATGGCAGCGCGGGCCCCACCCTGCCCCTGCGAGAGACGCCCTCAGCCCCATGAGCCTCAGGGCCCCGTGGCAGTCGCCCCCCCCCCCCCAACATGATCAGGGGAGGCTGGAGATCCCCAACTCCACCCAGAATCCCCTGCCGCGGGGTGTGGCTGTGCCCCCCCCACTAGTGTTAGTGGGGCTCACATGGGTCAGTCCCGGCACCTTGGCGAGCCGATGGGCACAGGGGGTTACTAGTCCCCCACCGCCCCAGTCCTCCTCCCTTTCCCCTGGGTCTCCCCTCACCTGCAAAGAGGGAGCATTCATCCACACGCCTGTCAGACCATGCAGAGGAGCTGCTGCCCCCTTGGGAGTACGAGAAGCTGCTGGTGTTTGTCCCAGAGTCGCTCAGCTCCTCCTCCTGGCTGGCGGGGGGCTCCTCAGGGACCAGGGTGGGGCTGGCGCAGGGCTCCTCAGGGGCCAGGGTGGGGCTGGCGGGGGGCTCCTCAGTGGCCAGGGTGGGGCTGGCGGGGGGCTCCACAGTTGCCAGGGTGGTGGGTGGCTCCTGCTGGGCCCTGGGGTGCAGCTCCTGGCTCCTTGGCTTCCTGTGAAGGAAGCCCCAGAGCTGCCTTGCCCGGCTCCTGCCCTCTCCTGGCTCCCTCCTCCATAGCTGTACCCGGGGCCACCTCCATTTGGGCCCAGAAGGTGCCTCAGGGTCAGCTAGGGGAGCTGGTGTCATCCACTTCCTGCAGCATGCCAGGCAGCTCCTCTGTTTATGCTGGCCACCAGCCTCTTCCCCGCCCGTGGGGCCAGAGGGGCCGCTCTCCTCCTCAGAAAGCCGGATGTTCTCTCCCTCTGGCTCTGGAGCCACCTGCCCGGCCTTCCTCCTGAGCATCTGCCTCAGCCGCTCCATCCTGGAACTGAGTGGGGAGCAGCCGTGAGTCTGGGTTCAAGGCAGTCTCTCATTAATGGGACCTGCCTGCTCCCCTGCCCACCTCCCCTCCGCTGAGGCAATTCCTCCTCCCCACACATCCCACCCCAGGGCACAGGAACCCTCATCCTGGGGAACAAACTCTGCCAAGGGACGGGCTGGGAGCCCTATTGGTAGGATATTTCCACCACACTGGGGATGGCTCTGGAGAACTCCACTTACTTACTCTAGATGGGATGGAGCTGGATGGCAGATGCTTGCTGTTGGTCCTTCCTTTACCCTCCTCCTCGATCCTCTGCACCCAGGTGGCCTAGAAGGGGTGCTGCAGAATCCCCTGCCAGCAGGGCAGGGGGTAGAAGTCGGGAGATCGAAAGTGACTGTGAAAACAAGACAATGTTTTATTGCCAGGGGATGGATAAACTCAGGCGAGCAGCCAGGGATTCACAACACTGACCGACGAACAGAAGGACACCTCCCATCTCAAGGTCTCCTAGTATCTCACGCACATTCCTGAAATGTGAGGGCCCAAGGGCTCTAGGGGAGTGTCTCCAGCCCTACTGTTGGAAACAGAGGCCTTGGCAGGAAAAGCCACTGCCTCAGGGTTGCACTGGGAGTCAGGGATAGAGCCGAGGATGGAGCCCAGGAGTCCTTTGTCCAGGCTCCCGCACTAACCGCTAGAGGAACACTCCCTTCCAGAGCTGGGAAGTGCTAGTCTCCCTGGCTCCGAGGGTGACCTGTTGTAGTGACTGACGCATTTGCTACTTGTCCCCCATCCAAAGCCAATAACACATCTCTGTGTTGGCAATCATGAGTTAGACCTTCTCAGCACCCCTCTGTCTCCCGCAGCTGTCAGGTATTCCTTGGATTATGGAGGGTTGGATGCTAACAGGACTGGAATGTGTTACTGGCTCACTGGGTGTTTCTAGCCAATGAGGGTCTCAGTCTAGCCTCAGAGGCCCACACCCCCAGACACTAAAGATCAAGGTGGATTGATTTCATTCCAAATGATTTGTATTTATATTTTTGAGTGATTTTCCTAATGAAAGATTGATTCTCATGAAATTCTAAGTGGTGGCCGATGACAGAACAAGGAGCAATGGTCTCAAGTTGCAGTGGGGGAGGTCTAGGTTGGATATTAGGAAAAACTTTTTCACTAGGAGGGTGGTGAAGCACAGGAATGGGTTACCTAGGGAGGTGGTAGAATCTCCATCCTTACAAGTTTTTAAAGATCAGCTTGACAAAGCCCTGGCTGGGATGATTAAGTTGGGGTTGGTCCTGCTTTGAGCCGGGGGGTTGGACTAGAGACCTCCTGAGGTCTGTTCCAGCCCTAGTCTTCTAGGATTCTATGAATAGGTAACCATTAAAACATGCTGGTTTTGCAGGATACATAAGAACAAAAAGGTTAACTGAAACATTTTTTTTCATTTCAAACACACTGAGGTAAAGAAGTATCTCTAGTTCGTGCATTGAGCTGATTGTTCCTGGTCATAAACCTCCTTCCAGATTTTAGAGGTAGTAGCTCACATCTCCTCCTCTCTAGCGTTTATTCATATATTACAAGAGGAAAAGAAGCCTTCATTCTTTTTCAACTCCCAATCAGTTTCTTAAATTGGAATGAAGTAGCTGCATCAACTGAAATGAAGAAAATAGTCTTTTTGCACCTGCAGAAGAGGCTATTGCTGCCGAAATCTGGCTGAGTATTTCAACAACTTCTGCACCCCCAGGTGCTTAGGCCATGACTTCCAACAGTTCAGTGCTTTGACTTCCTCTGAAACTTGGCAGCAAACATGGACTTCTTCATCGATGTATTTATTTCAATGACTTTCCTAGGCTAGAGCAACTATAGGCCTTAACATAGCTTGTCATAGTTTCAAATTTTATACTTGATAGGTTTGTTTTAAACTGGATTTTTTAAATTTAAATTTAAAAAGGTTTTTTTTTTAATTTAAAAAAAAAAATCTCTTTGGGGGGGTTTGGTTCTGAAAAAGCCATTGATTGGTATTCCCCTTGATTTTAGAAGAACTACTTCATTTGAGAGAATCATAAACTGCTCATATTCTCTTAAAGGAGAGGAGGCAGCAAAATTCATCATATCAGTAATTTGTTGCACCTTATTTACTCAGTCTTAAACAAACAAGTGTCCAAAACTCTAGTTAGTCTCTTTTATGTTGGCCCAGCTAAGAGGTGGTAGGGGGGCAGGAATGCTGTCTCCGTCCCTGGACCAATATTAATTGCACAGGATATTGCCACAAAACCTCCATTTTACTGCCAAATTGTCTAAGCCATTCCTCTTCTGCGCTTCCTGGTTTATAAGTTTCAAATCTACAAAACCTTCCCCTTGACCGTCACTGCCGAGGCGGTGCAGCAGGCAGAGGAACGCGAGCAGTAACACTGTGACCCCAGAGGTAACTCAGCCCCCCTGTCACTCACTGACTCCACTAACCCTGAGCATCAACCCGAAGCCTGCGGCCTGC
>NW_027053913.1:0-19482 GCF_011386835.1 Chrysemys picta bellii
TCCTTTCTGGCTTCCAAGTCATAAGCCAATAGAATTTATAGTTCAGACCTTGTCCTAAGACAAGGTCTATAAAAATAAGGCCAGATCCTCAATGAGTGCATATTGACATAGCTCCGTCAGCGGGCGTGAAGCTACACGGATTCATACCAGCGAAGGGTCTGGCCCGTACTTCTTGTGCACAATAGTTGCTAAATAATTAGCTACTTCACTTATTCAATAATGTGGGTGCCCTGAGCGCAAGAGAAACCGTATTTAGATTTGTTCTGGGCAGTGAATCCTTCAGGAATCTCGAGAAAACTAGCCTCATGTTTCAACTGATATTGGCCTGCCGTGATTCAAAGCTGTGCTCTTGACAATCACCCAGAAAGCCGGATGCATCGTTATATCCCTGCCTCATTTCCATTATAAACCAAAGGAAACTGATAACAGAAAGACATCTGCAGTATAAATGACCCTTTTCTTATAATTGATCTTCCAAATCATCCCCCAAATCTGATGTAATGAATTCATCAATGCCTCCCTCGGGAAGATAACATGCAGCAAAGCCCTTATCAAAGAGTAAGGAAAATGTTATAGCAAAAGAAAGTCCTACAATGAAATGAGATTTTTAACATTAGAAATAAATATCACTTTAATAAATATATCACCTTGTCTTTGCAGGAGCGCCGCCAGCTTTTCTGCTGCCCTAGGCGGCGGAAGGTCCTGCCCCGAAATGCCGCCCCCCACAGAGGCGGCTGAAGGTCCCGCCACCGAAATACCGCTGTGGTCGCCACCCCCCAAATTGTAGCGCCCTAGGCGACCGCCTAATGGGTTGCGCCGGCCCTGTGTCTTTGCCCTTTACTCCTCTGGGTCTTAGATACTATTCACTCCAATGATTTGGTTAGAGAGAGCATATGTGAGCATGCGGGATGTGAGGCAAATTAAGTGTTCTAAATTCTATTGACTTTGGTAGTGAATTTGGTCCAGTGTCTGTAATTTCTCTCCCCTCAACTTTAGGGCCATTAATCGCTTTTCAGAATTAAAAAGCGCAGGCACTGAAAGCTTTAGCAACTCTGACAGTACGGGTCAGATGTTTAAAGATTTGCCACCATATTTACACCCACAATTTGCAGGCGCAGCTTTGCTCCTACTGGTCTTTTCACCCGTCAAGTTGATCACTTCGATGCCAAAATACTGGATTTAGGTGTGAAATCAGGTATTTCAGGTGCCCACGTGAGCTAAGGTGTAACTGCAAATAATTGCAGGTCAAAAGTAGGGACTAAAGTAAAGTTCAGGCTGAAAATGTGGCTGTATCGAGTGCCGCAGGACCCCAACTTTATTCAGCCCCTTCATGCAAGAGGACCGAGCTGTGGGAGGTGCCACACACCAGAAATACCTGGTCAGTGATCAAACAATAGCCAGCCCCATTTCTGGGGCAAGCACTAAGTACGTTTTCCTCATTCCACATGCCTCATTCTAGCTTCACCACCCAGATTGGGATCCCCAGTAGTTCCCTAGTAAATTGAAAACGGATGGATCATTTTCATAATTGGGAATGTGGCAGCTACTTGCTGTATGCATGGGACGAATGATCAGGGCCACGTCACCGGGGCTAAAGTCCCCAACTGATACTCCACAATGGCGTTCCATGAGAAATTTCGCTGAGAGTGTAGTCACATATCACCAATATGGGCCCAAAGTAAGTAACAGGAAGCCATTCTTGAGTTACCTTTGTGTCCTGGGCGCTTGTACCCCTGATTACTCCTTGCTCCTGCAATGTCGTTAGAAGTGGCAGGGAAAACACGCTCTTGAGGAGTGTTCTCAGCAAGACCCTTCTCTGGTGGGAGCCCATGGCCTTCACCACATGCTTTTTGCTGGTAAAAGGAAGAAGCCTGGATTGGACTTTGAGGTGCTGAAGCGTAACAGAGGCATCAGATGGTGAGGACATGAACTGAGGGTTATGCTGAAGGAGCGTGAGACTAAGAGACATCTGGACTATACAAGAGAACAAGATCATGTGAACAGTAACAATGTAGAAGAGTAAGACACTGGCAAAGATTAACAGAATACAGGAAAAGCACGGGAGAGCAGGGACTGGTGATCCGAATAGTAAATCCGGCTCAGAAACGCTACAGAAGAGATTGAAGGAAATGACTCAGCTGACACCTCCAGAAAGAAAATCATCTCAAAATGTCTGCAGAGACTCTTGGCTTTGAATCACATGTGGAGTAAAGAGGATTACAATGTTACTGGGTAGAAAATCATCAGTCAGCCATGCAATAGTCCCCCAGCTCCTCCCCAAAGAGTCCTCAGCATCTAAAGAGAAAAAGGCACGAAGTGAGGGACTGCTATTGGCAACTCTGGTCCCACCGAGCATGGAGTGAGAAGCCAGGTGTGAAGGCTGGGCAGTTAAATGAGAAGTCACGTTACCTCAGCTCGATAATGATGGCCATGGCCTGGAGCCGTATGGTGCTGGAGAGAGAGTCCCGGGGTTCTTTCTTAATCATCTCCTGTAAGTCACAAAGGGGCAAACATAGTAAATGAGACACAAGTGCTCCCAGCATCAGTCCTACTCCCTCACACATTCATTGAGGAGGTTATACAAAGCCCTGGCATCACAGCTAACTCTGGAGGCCTCAAAAAAGGCTAAATTAGCCACAGGCTTCTCCGGAGTCTCCAATAAATCCCCAGCTAAAAGAACATCAGATATTCCAAAAGTAACAAGGAGCCCAGCCAAAACCCAGGATCTTCCTTTCTGATAGAAGAGCTCCCAGATCATGAAGCTACTCAGCCAGTGGTGTTGTCCAAAGGGATCTCATCCGTTTCTACCCAGCCACAAATTCGCTCACTCATTTCCTCATCCATCTCTGTCCACTCATCTCCTACTTCCCACCAACTAGCATCCTCTCTCTGTCCATTCACACTAATATTTCCAGGCAATCAGCACTGACCTCAATTTTACACACTGAAATAATTGCTTCAGTGTATACAACAAAGTTCTTTACAACTCTCCAGATTCCATGGACCCTAGCGTGGGTTTAGCAGCTATGTATTCTCCACAGTTCATCAATCTTTTCCAACCAACAACACGGACCCTGTGTATATTATTTACTCACCACTATGGCTCCTGCAGTGTCTGATGCAAAGTTGTGAATAAAACAGTCAGGCATGTTATGCCAGTCGATGCTCTTGCTGAGAACAAAGAAGAGTCTTAAGAAACATTGTTTCATAATGAAATCCTAAACCAAAATGAGAAAAAATATATATCAGGGTGAAAGGGATTTAGATAGAGAACATCATCGGGTAGAATATTCTACCTTCATTCAAAACCCCTCGGCACGGAACACCTGGTAGATAAATTAACAATGTTGCAGAGCAATGAATAGTCAGGATCAGACAGAATGTTGGCTTGTGTAGGACCTGACTGTGTGAGCTACTTGTTCAGAGAAGGGTTGGATCAAGGAGAACAAGCAGAACAGCAATGGGACTCCATGTGGAGGACTCCACACAGGGCCTGTTTTCTGTAGGACAAGTAGCCAGATGTAGCGTGACCATGTGTAATAAATGAAGTGGGGGGGCTCCCTTTTATGAACACCCAGCCAGCCAGTTAGCTATAAAGTCCCTCTTGGTGGCTGTTCTCTGCTTGCTTTACCTGTAAAGGGTTAACAAAGTTCCCCAGCTAAAGGAAAAGGAGTGGGCACCTGACCAAAAGATCCAATGGGAGGGCTAAAACTTTTTAAAATGGGGAAAAAACTTCTCTTTGTCTGTGTCTGTTCTCTGGAGACGGGACACGGAGCAGCAATTCTGTGTAAGGCTGGAACCAGGTATGAAAATTCATCTTCCATACCGAGAAAAATCATTGGACAGGGAATGTTTAACTAGACGCGATCAGGTTTATTTCTTTATTTTGGCGTGTGGATCTCCTCTGTGCTAACCCCAGATACTTTTGTTTTGCTTGTAACCTTGAAGCTGAACCTCAAGAGAGCTACCTTGATGCTTAATTTTTGTAATTGTTTTCTTTTAAGATCTAGCAAAAAGCCAGATGTACTTTCTTCCTTTTTGTTTTTAACAAAATTTACCTTTTTTAAGAACAGAATTGGATTTTTGGTGTCCTAAGAGGTTTGTGCATGTTGTTTAATTAGCTGGTGGCAACAGCAGATTTCCTTAGTTTTCTTTCTCAGCTCTTCCCCAGGGGGTGGGGGGGAAGGGGCGGGATTTGAAAGGGCTTGAGGATACCCCACAGGGAAGAATTCCCAAGTGCTCCTTCCTGGGTCCAAGGGGTTTTTTTGCATTTGGGTGGTGGCAACGTTTACCAAGACAAGGTCAGAGAAAAGCTGTAACCTTGGGAGTGTAATACATGCCTGGAGTGGCAAGTATTGATTTTTTAAATCCTTGCCACCCTCCACCTTCTGCACTCGAAGTGCCAGAGTAGGGATTCAGCCTTGACACCATGTGTATAAGCGACAAAGCTGGACCCATTTGTTTTGTCAGTGAAGGTCTAAGGGTACGTCTTCACTACCTGCCGGATCGGCGGGTAGTAATCGATCTATCGAGGATCGATTTATCATGTCTCGTCTAGACGCGATAAATCGATCTCCGAACGCGCTCCCTGTCGACTCCGGAACTCCACCAGAGCGAGAGGCGGAAGCGGAGTCGACGGGGGAGCCACGGCCGTCGATCCCGCGCTGTGAGGACCCGAGGTAAATCGATCTAAGATATGTCGACTTCAGCTACGCTATTCTCGTAGCTATTCTTGTAGCTGCAGTTGCGTATCTTAGATCAATCCCCCCCCCAGTGTAGACCAGCCCTGAGAGAGGAGCAGTCGTCAGGGGAGACCTTGGGTGGAAATGTCTCGTCCTTGAGTCCAACGGATAGTGTGAGGCAGGGGAGTAGCCGGGCAAGAATCTACTGAAACTAGCACAGAGTGGTGGGAAATCCCTGCAAATCAAGGATACCACCGACAAACGGGGCATGAGATCACCAAAGAGTTTGTGGGGTGTATCTGGAGAAGGCACCTAATATGGATAATAGGAGAAAAGCATCCAGAGGCTGGATTGTCTGGAGTAAGTGAAAGAAGAAAGGTTGAGTGCTGTAGGCAAAGGGTTTGAAGAGAAGTCAGACCCTATGTGATAAACCTTCTGGGATGTCCCAGGCTGGGTCAGGTGGGACAGACAGCGTGAGGGGACACTAGTTTACAGATTAGATGGAGAAGGTTTATACCTCTTTGTTACTATTGAAGTAGTCAACAGTGTTTCTCCATGATTCCAGCAAGAGCATGGCTCCCTCCATAGCACAGCCATGCTGCTCACGTCCACTTTCATCCGCCTCCCAAATAGTCTCCATGCACGAGATATCTGGGACTAATAAGAAAGAAG
This sequence comes from Chrysemys picta bellii, assembly GCF_011386835.1. Classification (NCBI taxonomy): domain Eukaryota; kingdom Metazoa; phylum Chordata; order Testudines; family Emydidae; genus Chrysemys; species Chrysemys picta. Next base: position 5,355 of record NW_027053913.1, read on the forward strand.
GAATGACAGAAAGAAAGAAATTACTACCATTGCTGGTTAAAGGGGAACGAACGTGCCCTGAGGTGTCATTCATGGACTGATTGGTGCCCAAAAGACAGTTCATTTAAACCAAAGAAAGGACACGGTCTGTCTGTCTTGGGGTTGTATACTGCTGCCCATCACCGTGGTATCTGGGCTCCTTCCAGCTAAAATCAATGAGCAATAGCGAAGTTCCTATGGAAAGCTTGGCGTCACTGGCACATCTCCCTTTTTGGGGTAAGATATCTCTGCTCTGGGTAGGGTTATCTTTTGTTTGTTGGCTTGATTGGTTTGATTCTCACCGCTTGTTTTGAATAGGGCTAGACATCTATATCTGCTTGAGCAGGGGAGAAGTGAAGGAAACTGTGATGCTGACTCCCATTCCAACCCAGGTATTGGGCTAGTCAGTCATCCCTGGTGTTGTATTGTTCTGCCTGCTCCAAGCAATGACTTCACTACAAGGGTAAGAAAGAGAAGGGAGAGCAGTGTGTGGTGGAGAGAAATAGAAACTGCCCTTCCTCTTCCAGCAGCCAGAGATTCCCAGAGAAATACAGGCTCTGGGGGCATCATCACCTCCACCAGTGCTGGAGAGCCTTAGAAATACAGGGGTCTGACCGTCACCCGGGTCTAGTATTTGTATCAGGGCTTGTAAGTATTGTGTTCACACTGGGGATGGAAGGACCTCACGGAGATCCAGCATTTACCAAACTGGTCCTGATTCAGGAACACTGTCTCCTGTCATTCCAGTCTCTGGGAGATTCCGGGATGATTAGTACTGGGACTCATTACTGCTAGCTCATTATTTATTTGCCAAGCTCCAGCAGTGATCTCTGCCCCTCGTGCAGAACAGAGGGCTGCCCTCGAGCTGCATGCAGACTCAGCCATGGAAGAGCGCCGTCCACCCACTAGCAAAGCCATGCGGACACATCTATTTGTTCTCCCCTCCTCCACTTTTTCCATGTTTCCCCCCCCCCCACTCTCTGTGCCATGTCTTCAGTTTCCCCTAAGTGGAACACAAACCCAAGAGCCTTTGGGATCACTGCAAATCTTTGAACACATGGGGGTTGAGACTGAGTTTGCCTCCCTTCATTCCCACCCCTTAGCGCATCCTTAGCCTTTCCTTTTACCTGTAGTGACGGTTCGGGGATATCGCGTCTGGCCTCTCTTCGCTTTTTGGCAGATTCGCTTTAGACACCTTAGGATGGGCCCACTCTGCTTAGGAACGACCTCGGCTGGGCCATCTTGAGTATCTTCTCGAGCCAGCTCCGGCTCACGCTGACTCCCACTGGAATGTTCCTCTCTTCCCAAGGTGGACGTGCCCTCAGCAGCCGCGTCCTCCTCCTTCTCCTCCCTTGGCGAGCTGTGCACGTCCATTCTGCAACAAGTCAGGAAGGGGGGCCAGTTTTGTTTCAGTCGATCTTATTGTCTGCGGGACAATTTCCAGCCTGAAGCTAGTGAGAATGTGTGCGTCGTCCTCCGGCTAAAAATGTGAGCCACAGACAGCAGAGCCCGAGAACTGGGGCCCAGATCCTCAAAGGTATGGAGTTTCCTAACGTCCATGGAAATCAATGGCAGTTAGGAGCTTAAATACCTCTGAGAATCTGGGCCTGGGACCCTGCACCCCCTGCCAGTCCCCCCACCAAGTGTATCTCTACACTTGCAGCTGGGGGTGTGATACCCAGCTCGCATACACATATTCGCACTGGCTTGCTAAAATAGCACTGTAGCAAGGATAGCATGGACAGCGATGAGAGGGGCTAGCCACCCCGAGTACAACCCCACCCGGACCCTATGAGTACGTACTCCGGCGGCTAGCCCAAGCCACTGCCTGAACTGTCGCAGCCACGCTGCTATTTAACACGCTAGCTTGATGACAGCTAGCGCAGGGATGTCTCCTCAAGCAGGGAATCACACCCTGCTTGGTCCTGCCTCAGCGTAGGGGACTGGACTTGATGATTTCTTGAGGAGCCGTCCAGCCCCACAGTTCTGTGATTCTACAAAATGAGAAGTAGCTGGGGCCAGATTAAAGGTTGGTGCCAGAACCTCAGTTGAGAATTGCCTTCCTTTTTAGCATGCAAATGCTCAGCTGTAATGAATCTAGTTCTTTTAAATACAGAAATAAATCCTCGACTCAAATTGTATATTAGCAAAGGTTTGGGGGTTCCTTTTGGAACTTTGTTGTTTTAATAAAGTCAATAAATATACTCAAAACTATGCAAAGGATAAGCAGTGTGGTCTAATGGTTTGAGTATGGGACTGGAAACCAGAAATAGATTTCTCATCCTGGCTTTGCCACTCACTCACTGTGTGATGCTGGGCAACTCACGTCCCCGCCCCGTGCCTCAGTTTCCCCATGTACCAAAAAGGGATGATACTAACCCTTCTGTACCTCCCAGGGATGAGGAAGGTTACTTAGTTAATGTTTGTAAAGAGAAAAGAGACGACAAAACTAACCTGACACAATGACGGCACCAAGAGTGGAATTATAAAGCACCTACAAATCCAAACAAATATACATGTATCACAATATTTGCCAACCCAAAATTCAGTTATGGTGCTTCTAAAAAAACCCACATTGAACACTGCCCATCGCATACGCGTTTCATTTGAATAATACATTTGTTGAGTCAGATCCGCAGCTGCTGGAAATCAGAATACTTCATTCAAGTCAATGGAGCTGTCGATTTATAGCAGCTGAAGATGTGGCCCATAAAACCCAACACATTGTAAGCCCGAAGTTTACTTGCTTTAGAAGTTGGGACTCTTAACTAATTTCACAATCATTGGTTTCCTCCAATACTTGAGCTATGAAGAAAGATGGAGAAAGAAGTTCACAAAGCTAAGATTACAGGCTTGATGGTCATCAATCAATCTCACAATATACTTCTTAGTCTAGTGGGCAACACAAAGTTTAGCTGTATTCAAAATATCACATTGTGCTCCAATATTACTTAAATCCTCTGGCAAAGATTTAAATTTTAATCTACATGTTTGCGCTCAGGGGTGGCTCTAGCTTTTTTGCCGCCCCAAGCACGGCAGGCAGGCTGCCTTCGGCGGTGCGCCTGCGGGAGGTCCGCCGGTCCCGCAGATTCGGTGTACCCGCGGCCGAATTACCGCCGAATCCACGGGACCGGCGGACCTCCCACAGGCGCGCCGCTGAAGGCAGCCTGACTGCCGCCCTCGCAGCGACCAGCAGGGCACCCCCCGCGGCTTGCCGCCCCAGGTACGTGCTTGGAGCGCTGGTGCCTGGAGCCGCCGCTGCTTGTGCTCCACTGGAGACAGCAGGAAAAATTACAGCTCTTCACATTCATTGCAAAATTTCATTGCACTCTCCAAGGCTCTGGATTTTAGTGGGATGTAAGAGGTACATGACTTTTTGCTGACCCTCAGCCCGGGGGAGAATTGCACCCCCAAAAGCATTAAAGAGCATGTATCTGTATCTCCTCATTCCTTCCTAATCCTGGAATATTTTAAACATTGAAATGGGCAGCGCAAAACCAAAACGATCTGCCATAGTGGGGAAAGGAAATGTTATTCTTCATCCAAGATGGAGAATTATGGAGAATCAACTTGAAGGCAGATTTTAAGGGCCATGTCTCGAGCCCAATTGCTGCCTCTCATGCCAGCTGTGAGGGTGAGGCCACAGAATGGGGATCAGCTTCCCTAAATCTCCAGCAACTGAAGTGGAAATCCCCTACTGTCCATTCTGCACCTGGAGGAAATAATGCCACAGCAAAGAGCCTCTCCTTTCCACACTCTGCTGCAGGGACATCAGGAGCCATCTTTTTATTGGGCCTATATCTGGGCCTGATCCAAGCTCATTGAAGTTAGTGGGCGACTCCCCTAATTGTGTCCTCTGGGGTCTGTGCGTATGGAGCTCGTCTACAGATGAGTGGAGGCCTGGAACAGAACCCACTTCCTTTCATTCTCCACTTCAGGGACAAGGGCCCTGTGTGAGATCCTAGAACAGGGTCCCAGAGAGGGATCAGCGGAAGAGACTCCCAGAGGGGACAAGTCTTTCTAGGGATCTCAGTCAGCTCCCGAAGTCCCTGCTGGGTTAATGAAATATAACCTTAACATGCAGCCTTATCAACTCTGGAGTTATTCCCTATCTGCCACAATTTTTACAGCTGAACTAAAGAATTGAGTGTAAGAGAGAGGTAGGGCACAAGTAGCCCCTGATCAGACAGCTGGATTCCCTCCTGGATTCTGTTAGGATGGCACTTTTCATGCCAGAGCGAGAGACATAAAATGGAACAAAGGCCCAGATTCTCAAAGGTATTTAGACTCCTAACTCCCATGGATTTCAGTGGGAGTTAAGTGCCTAAATACCTTTGAGGTTCTGGGCCAAAAAAAACCAATTTAATTTGGTGACCCTTTTCAAACAGAAGTTAAGCAAAGTGGGTCTCTGTTGGTCAGAGGTAGGACAGCCATGGGGAGTAAGAAAGCCCACTTACTTTTTTCCCCTCAGTAATAGATTAGATCTTGGATCTGAAATCGACTTTAGCCAGCACAATACCCAGCCTCTGCTTCTGTCCAAGTAAAAGCAACTGACACTGAGGGCCAACTGCCAGTGTTCAAATCACAGCATTGTGAGGTCACACTGCAGCACTTATGTCATTGTTGCCATGAACACGGGTGGGTAATAAACGAAGGACCAAGGGTTGTTAACCACATATGTGACATAAAGTATTATGGAGGTGCCTGGTGGCGACTCCAGTTAAGGTTAAGGTTTTGTCTAAAATGGGGCATAAATTCCTGCTTTTCCCTATGAGCAGGTGGTTAACCAGTATGGATTAACCTTTACTCTGACCTTTACTCAGTCAGGGAGTTAGGCTCCTAACTCCCATGGATTTCAGTGGGAGTTAAGTGCCTAAATACCTTTGAGGTTCTGGGCCAAAAAAAAAAACGAATTTAATTTGGTGACCCTTTTCAAACAGAATTTAAGCAAAGTGGGTCTCTGTTGGTCAGAGGTAGGACAGCCATGGGGAGTAAGAAAGCCCACTTACTTTTTTCCCCTCAGTAATAGATTCGATCTTGGATCTGAAATCGACTTTAGCCAGCACAATACCCAGCCTCTCCTTCTGTCCAAGTAAAAGCAACTGACACTGAGGGCCAACTGCCAGTGTTCAAATCACAGCATTGTGAGGTCACCCTGCAGCACCTATGTCATTGTTGCCATGAACACGGGCGGGTAATAAAGGAAGGACCAAGGGTTGTTAACCTAGGGTTACCATATCTATTAAATAAAAAAAGAGGACCCTCCACGGGCCCTGGCCCCGCCCATTTCCCCACCCCGCCCTGCCCCGACTCCGCCCCTTCCCCGCCCTAACTCCGCCCCCTCCTCCCTCCCACTCCCAGCCACGGGGAAAGGGCTGCCCAAGCGTCACTTCCCCTCCCGGACTCCGGCGGCGCAGGGTCCGGAGGCATGGGGGCTGCCCGAAGCCGGTAGCGCTCGGGCAGCCCGGCTCTTACATGGGGGCTGCCCGAAGCCGGTACCGCTCGGGCAGCCCCCATGCCCGGCTCTTAAACAGAGCCGAAGAGTCAGGGGAGGAGCAGAGCCGCCATTTTCCCGGACATGTTCGGCTTTTTGGCAATTCCCCCCGGACGGGGGTTTGAGTGCTGAAAAGCCGGACATGTCCGGGAAAAAGAGGACGTATGGTAACCCTAGTTAACCATATAAGCGACATCAAGTATTATGGAGGTGCCTGGTGGCGACTCCAGTTAAGGTTAAGGTTTTGTCTAAAATGGGGCATAAATTCCTGCTTTTCCCTATGAGCAGGTGGTTAACCAGTATGGATTAACCTTTACTCTGACCTTTACTCAGTCAGGGAGTTAGGCACATAAATACCTGCAAAACTCTGGGCCCAACTGCCACTCAGAACTTCCCCTGAAGATGGTGGCCTCATTGGTTCTAACTGTCGACACTCCTATGCTGCTCATAGACATTGCGGATGCTCCATCCAGCTGGATGGTGTACACAATGATACCATCCAAGTAGAAGAAATATCTGCTTAAGTCATTAATCTCTGAGAGGCAGCAGGCCCCTGGGTCATCCCAAAAAGCTGAACTGAACTATAATGACGCAGCCCAATAGTGAAGGTTATCTTTATGCAGAACGTCCGTAAGAGAACCTGGCAATATCCACTGGGCAAATCCAGAGTAATGGATTCCTGAGCACCCCCAAATTGGTCCAGAACATCATCAATCTGTAGGATTGGCGGTGTATGTTTTTTGTAACAGTATTTAGCTGTCTAACAACCCCACAAAAGCACTGTACTTTATCTTCCCTTGTGACTAGAAAAACTGGTGATGTCCTTCTGATATATTTTGTATCCTGGCATTACTGTGTCCCATTGATTATCCTTATTCCACCAAGTTTCTGTGATGCCTGTTATATCACTAACCTCATGCACGAGGCACTCTAGTTCACCCATCTTATTATTTAGACTTCTAGCATTTGTATATAAGGACTTTAAAAAAAACTGTCATTTTTTAGCTGTCTGCCATTACATGATGTCATTGAATGGGACTCTTTTTTAATTGACTGTTTCTCATCAGATCCTACCTGTCTTTTATCATCTTCCATCCTCTCCTCCTTACTAAGACATAGAGAATCTCCATTAATAGATAGATTTTCTTTGCTCATAGATGTGGCTTTTCCGGACATAAGAATGACCTACTGGGTCACACCCATGGTCCTGTATCCTGTCTTCCAACAGTTGCTGGTGCCGGATGGTCCAAAAGTAATGAACAGACCAGGGCAATTTATCAAGTGAGCCAACCCATTGTCCAGTCCCAGCTTCTGACAGTTGAAGGTTTAGGAACACCCACAGCGTGGGGTTACATCCCTGACTATTTTGGCTAATAGCCATTGAAGGCTCTATTCTCCAGAAATGTATCTAATTCTTTTTTGAACCTGATTCACTATTCTTTTGGCTTTCACAACCTCCCCTGATGAGTTCCACGTTTGGACTGTGCATTGTATGAAGTACTTCCTTCTGTTAGTTTTAAACCTGCTGCCTATTAACTTCATTGGGTAACCCCTGGTTCTTGTGTTATGTCAAGTGGTAAATAAGTTTCCTATTCACTTTCTCAACATCATTTGTGATTTCATAGACCTGTATTATATCCCCCCCAGGCACACACCTCGATACCCAGGCTCAGGGCACCTGCTGGGCAGGCATGCTTGTGAGAAGAACAGCTATGCTTTACTTATGGCAAACCCTTCTGCTTTCCTTCTTAAGTGGGACGGGCTCTTGGAATCCTGCCTGCCAAGCGCTGAGCCCACTCAGCTGCTCTGTGACCTGCACTTCCTGTCCTAAACGCTTGGCTAGTGCTCAGCAGCTGCTCCCTGCCCCAGAGGTGGCTGCACATCATTGCTGGTGTGTGCACTTGATTTAGTTGGGATTGGTTGTGCTCTGAGCAGGGGTTGGACTAGCTGGCTTCTGAGGTCCCTTCCACCCCTGAGATTCTATGATTCACTAGTCCCCATCCTGCTGCCATCAAGGTGGGGTTTCCCATTGGCGTCACTGGGGGCCGGAGTGGGCCATGGCTGCGTGAGATGGTCTCTGACCAAGAGGGGAACACTTGGTGGGCACCCACAGTGGGTCAGCCCTAGCCGCCTAAACACTGGCGGCGTCCAACTCCGCGAGAGAGAGCAGGGACTGCCGGGAACTGGAGTCCCTCACCCTCCCGAGTCTCCTCCCACAGCTCGACCCGCGAAGGGAGGGAGAACTACGTTTCCCGTGGGGCACCGCGAGAGGGGCCGTACAGGGACGGGCACGCAGCAGCGCCGGCCGGAGTCGGAGGCGGGCGGGGCGCGGGGCCAGGAGCGCGCGTGCCGGGATGGTGCCGCTGGCTCTGGGTGGGCGTGGCCTGGAACGCGGCTGCGGCTGCTGTTGGGGGCGGGGGCGGTGAAGGGGCGGGGCTGCGGCTGGTGGTGTTGCTAGTGCTCGGCTCGCGGGGTGCGCCGCGGAGGGACCGTTACTCTGAGGCGACAGGGCGGTGGGGCAATGGCTCAGCTGGGACAAGGTGGGGACCCGATGGGCGGGGGGTCTGCGTGCGTGTGCCCTGCCCGGGAGCGGCCGGGGCTGAGCCGGGTCTGAGCCGGGGGTGCGCGCGTGGCTGGGGGTGGGGGGCTGCCGGGGGTGCGCGCGTGGCTGGGGGGGAGGGGGGCTTCATGCCAGAAGGCAGCACCAGATCCTCTCGTCTGACCCCCTGTAAATCAAAAGCCACAGATTCTCCCCCCCCCAGCCCCGCACTGAACCCAGCCCCCCAGAATTAGACCCGAGTGTGACCCGCCCGCATGGGGGAGACTTATTATGCGCTAGAGGCAGCGTGTCTGCCTTTTGGAGTGACTGGATTGCGCCAAAGGGCATCATGCCGTGTTCTCAGATCACTGGTTATCACATCATTGGCCGATAGCTCTCTGATGGAAGTTACATTCCCCCACCCTTTGCAGATTATCCCACTAAGGTGCACTTTGCTGTTCCTTTAAAAAGTGTATTTTAGTCACCACTGGATACTGCTGTCTTGAGACATTTAAAAAACAAACAAACATGACCACTCTGTGTGGGTGTCTTTGTTCCCTCTGCGGACACATTAATTTGGCATTAGTTGGCTTTGCCCTTGGTAATGTGTTTATCCTCCTCATCTCTCTTGTTTTTTGCCAATAAGTGTCAGATCTGGTCTCCTGACATCTCATTCCAGTTCTCCTTCTCCCTTGCCCAGTAACTGATGCTCCTTTTATGAGGTTGTCCGACTGCTCAGGTGGTGATGAGCTGAGCTCTCATGCAACAAGGGAGAAGGGTGAGAGCAGTCATTTGAAAAATATATGGGGGGAGGAATATGGCATATGAAGATCCTGGAATCACAGATGGGAGTATGTTCTGTTGTAATCTGTTTAGCACATAATGCAGCCTATAAGAAGATATTAAGGGGGATGATGATGACTGGCAATAAATGCATTGATTGGCAGATAAATTACTGAATGCATTGCTTTATGTGGCGAAGCGAACACTTCAATGGTTTCTCTTTTCAGATAAATCCCAGAGAGAATTAATCTGGTCCTAATGTAGAAGGACAACATAAGAAACTCTTTGTGGTGATTTGACAGGTTCTGAGGGGGGAATTCAATATGAAAAAGGCAAAAAATGTAAATGGGCAAACATATTTTTAATGCAATGTGTAACTAACCTAAAGGAATACACTGCCGTAGAATATAGTGTTGTAAATCCTAAAAAGGATTAGGCATCTGTATAAATAGGGATAACATTTACACTTACTCTGTCTAGCCTAAAAAAAATAAAGGCTATAATACTTCATGGCACAAGCTCACCACCAGCTGGAGTCAATGAGCCAGAGTATCCAATGGTATTACATAATTAGTTGCATTATGGTGTTGGAATGCTTTCATCTGAAGCATTGAGTATTGGCTGTTGTCCCTGATAACAGACTAGATGGCTTATTAATTTGTTTTGATATGAGAGTTCCATTGTTAGGCTTGATCCTGCAAAGACCTGTCTCCTGCTGCGGTGTTAAATCCATGCCACACAAATCTTAATTTTCAATGAGTATGCTGATTGCTGGTTCCTGTTTGTCTTATGGATCTAAGAACTGAACCTTTAGAAGTGAGCCACTGCACACCTGAAAAACTGAGCACAGTAGAATTTATTTAATACACATCTCTTTAAAAAAACAACAAAAACCTGGTGGTCTCACTCCACTTCTCAGTGAAGCTATAATAACACAAGCTGTAGTGAGGGATTAATAATGTAAGACTCTGCTCTTACAAAATACATTTGTATGTATTATTTTTGAATATCGTGTACAGTACAGTATTGAGTGTTGAGATGGTGCCATACTGGTGTGACTGTACTGAATGACCGGTGAGAACATGGCTTGACATGACTGAACTGTGAAAGAGGATTCTGGGAGAAGAATCCTTTCCTTAGCATCAGGCAGATGCCAGAAGTGAAACTGACTGGCTCCATGCTGCGTGTATGATGAATACTGATCTTTGCATCAGCAAATATGTCCGCTTGAAAGCAAACAACACATGTAAAACATTTTGAGTGGAGCACGGGCTGACTGGGGCATCTTGACCCTGTAGAAAGACATCACGCAGGGGGCTAAAGTGAATGATTCATCAGGGAGTGAATGTGGGGTAATGTTCAGTTAGCACCACTCTGCAGTCTCCTCCTAAAGTATTAGGTAAAAGTTAATAACCACATTCCCGTTGAGCATGCTTTTAAGACATGTGAATCCTTTGAGGAAAAAGTATAAAAATCAAGCCAATTAAATTACTGTTGGGGATTCCTTAATTGACGCTTGAAGAAACTGCTAGACAGAGTAGCCAAAACTCTGCTCCATGGGCTTGAGTAGGATTGTGATCAGAGGGTTTTCCAGGCAGCCAAGGCCTTGCCTCCAGGGAATCCGAGACAGACCAGAGGGCTGAGGAGACCAGACCTGGAGAGAAGAAGCCGTCCATAGAATTGGTGACCACCTTCTCTGTTTGCGAAGCAGGGATTGCGTGAAGCTAGCGCAGGGCCTGTTTGTGAAAGAGAGACTCGCGAAGAGGAATGTATAGCTCTTAACGTATAGTTCTTAATGTTTAACATAGGAGTTATGTGCATAATGTAACCCTTTACCGCTTGTGTAATTCCTTCTCAATAAACTGCTGCGCATGCAAGATTATTCTTGTGGACCTTTTTCATTGGTATGACAGTAATCTGCTCCAATGGGAGCCATTAAAGATCCATTTCAGGGGTAGTAGTGCCCCCTGGTGCCAACATTGAGCACAAGGAATTAAACGTGGCTAACCAGATTTTGAAAAGTTCCAATCCCAGGCCACAATTTTATAGCAGTCAGAGATCCCTGAAAAAGATTCAGGGCTAGTCAACAGTGGGAACTTACATGGGCATAGCTACATCTCTCAGGGGTGTGAAAAATCCACACCCTTAAGAGACATAGCTACACTGGCCTATCCCTCGATGTAGACCGAGTTAATTTGATGGAAGAATTCTTCTGTTGACCTAGCTACTACCTCTTGGCATAAGTAATCCACCTCCCCCAACTGGAGAACCTCTCCCATTGGCGTAGTGTCTATGCCGACACACCACAGCGGCACAGCTGCAGCTGGGCCACTGTAGCAGTTTAAGTGTAGACAAGTCCTTAGAGTTAAAATGTTGCCAGCTGTGCGTACAATGGTGTAATGGTTTTTACCTTCAAGGTATGTGTAATGTTGACCATAAAATCATAGCTTTAATTGCCTTTTATAAATTGATGTAGATGACTCATTAATAGAACAAATCTTTCCATTTTTAAACCACAGTACGCTGGTCGAGTGGATGAGAGAAAGCAGTAGATGTGATATATCTTGGTTTTAATAGGCTTTTGATACATTCCTACATGACATTCTCATAAGCAATCTGGGAAATGTGATCTAGATGAAATTACTGTAAGGTGGGCACATAACTCTTTGAAGAATCCTATTCAGAGTAGTTTATTAATAGGACTTACCTAGTGGGCTCCCCTGGGGGTCTGTCCTGGGTCTGGTAATGGTCAGTGTTTTCATTAATGACTTGAATAATGGAGCGGAGATTATGGTTATAACAGTTGCAAATGACACTAAGCTCTGAGGAGCTGCACTTTGAAGGACAGGATCAGACTTCAAAATGACCTTGACAAATTAAGAGAATTGGTCTGAAATCAACAAGATGAAATTCAATAAAGACAAGCGCAAAGCACTATACATAGGAAGGAAAAATCAAATGCACCACTACAAAATGGGGAATAACTGTCAAGGTAGTAGTTCTGCAGAAAAGGATCTGGGACCTATAGTGGATCAGAAACTGAACATGAGCCAACAATGATGATGCAGTTGCAAAAAAGGTTAATATAATTCAGGAGTGTAGTAACAGGAGTGTTGTATGTAAGCTATGGGAGGTAATGGTCCCCCTCTGTTAGGCATTGGTGAGGTCTCAGCTGGTGTACTGTGTCCAGTTTGGGGCGCCAGACATCAAGAAAGATGTGGACAAAGTAGAGAGAGCCCAGAAGAGATGGTAAAAGGTTTAGATACAAACAAACAAAAAAACCCACCTGGGCATGTTTAGTCTCAAGAAAAGAAGGCTGAGGGGGGACTTGATAAGTTTTCAAATATGTTATAAAGAGGACAGTGATTGATTGTTCATGTCCACTGAAGGCAGAACAAGAACTAAGGCTTAATCTGCGATAAGGGAGGTTTAGATTAGCTATTAGGAAAAATTGTGTAATTATAAGGGTAGTTAAGCACTGGAATAGGTTATGAAGGGAGGCTGTGGAATCCTCATCATTGGAGGTTTTAAAGAACAGCTTGGACAAACACCTGTCAGGGATGGTGTAGAACAGTTTACTTGGCCCTGCCTCAGCGCAAGGGGCTGGATTACATAAGCTCTTGAGGTCCCTTCCAGCCAGAGCCGTCCCTAGGGTATGGCAAATTGGGGCTACCACCCTGGGCCCTGCGCTTTGAGGGGCCCCATGCTTTGTGAGGAGGAGGCGGGAGGCAGGAGAGCAGGGGTGGGGGTGAGGAGGAGCCCCCCCACCAACCTCCTCCTCTCCCCAGTGCTTCCTGTCCGCCCCGCCGATCAGCGCCTCCCCCTCCCTGACTCCCAGCACCTACTGCTAATCAATTGTTTTGCAGTGTCTGGAGGTGCTGGGGGGAGGAGCGAGGGTGCAATGTGCGAGGGGGAGGGGGCAGAACTGGTGGGGAAGAGGTGGGGTGGGGCCTTGGGTGGATCCAGGTAGGAGCACCCCCTGGCAGATAGGCCCAGAGTTTCTATGTCCTGGGCCCCATACCCCCCTAGGGCTATGATAAACATCTATTGAAAGCTTTGGGATTTACTAATTTTTGGCTCATAACTGCTAAATTAAAAAATATTCTAGTAATCGCCTAGCTATTGAACAAGACCCTAACAAATTTAGAATTCATTTTGGAAAATTCTTGGCTGCTTTTCTTTCTGTGTAATACACATGGGATAATTCCTTTTTGGTGCACCAGCATTATTGGTTTTAGCACGCTTTTGTGGGAATGGCACACTTGTATTGGTAAAATATGCATTCGTGCTATGGTTTAAGTTGCAATACTAAAACCTAATTAATTTTACAGAATGTACTTGTGACTGTAAGAGCATCCTAGTGCCAGATAGCAAAGGGCTGTCTGGTATTTAACAGTAAATCTCAGCTGGCCTGACCAGCTCAATGCACCTCACACTGTTGCCATGATATTCATTTAAAAGTTGTCTTGTAATCTATCATTTGAACATTAATAACACATTGGTTGTTGATATCACTGGGAAATGTATGTAATAACATTGTGTGTGAAATTATGGATGCTCTAATACTGTGTTTTGGAGACTGTAAACAGACAAAGGAGAAGGGCAAAAACCTCTGTCTCAATTGCAAACAGAGCCAGGTGTGACCAGGGACTGGAACAATGGGCTGTTCACTTGCTTGGGAGATTGCAGGAAGATCATTTGCATTGTAAACCACGGGAGACTGCAAAAGTAATGTGGTGTCTGCTCCCTAGTGGATATGGGAAGCTGAGCCTCCAGGAGGGCTTTCTGACTTTGAAGACAAAAACTTTGGGGATATAAAGATCTGCTTGAAAGACTTTTGGGGGATCTACCAAGTGAGAGAAGCAAAATGCTACGTTCTTTGACCTATGAAAGATGGGTTCTGCTAATCCAGCTGGAGAACGCTGACCCCTTGATGTGAATAAGAAACTAGATTAGGCAAAGATGTATCTTGCTAGAGTTAAGTTTTAGACACTAGAAATATACTATTATTTTGTTTATAACCCTTTCATATCTCTTGCACTTTAACAAACAAATTTGGGGGAGAGGTGGTGTGTGGCACATAGCACTGAACGAGGTGACATGTATGTTTTGCTTTTCAGGTGTCCATTGTGGAAGGCATATAACCTCTCATGGGCTGGCGCTGAACTGCTGCACAGATCTTACGTGGTTTGATCACATTGTTCCTTGTGGACTCGAAGGGACGGGTGTCACCTCCCTGAGCGAAGAACTCCAGAGACATGTCACAGTAGATGAAATCACTGAGCCTTTTCTGG
>NW_027053914.1:0-19467 GCF_011386835.1 Chrysemys picta bellii
GTGGCTCGCGTTGAGTGGGATCTGATGCCCACGGTGGGTTCTTTGTGATGCAGGTGGTAGCAAGTTTGAATACAGGTAGAGACCCATTTTAGACAGTCTCTGCGTCGATATTGTAGAGCCCTTGGAGCACTCTGCTGTAGAGACGAATAGTCTTGGTGACTTGCGAAATGGTTTAGTTCTGTCCAAGTAGAAGGCTACAGCCAGTCTGACATCCAGCATGTGCAATGTTGCTTCTCGGGAGTCATTATGTGGCTTGGGCTGGAAGGCAGGTAAGTGTATGGTTTGGGTAATATGAACATTTGTAGCCACTTTGGGCAAGAATTTTGGGTGAGGACATGACATGATTTTGTCTTTGGTAAATACAGTGTACAGTCATTCAGTCATCAATGCTCCTATTTTGCTGACACGTCTGGCAGACGTGATTGCCACTAGTAATACGACCTTCAGTGACACGTGAAGGAGCGAGTAGGTTGTTAGAGGCTCAAAGGGTGGTCTTGTGAAACATTTGAACACAAGATTGAGAGCCCATGGTGGTGCAGGTTGGTGTACTTCTGGGTACATGTTCTGTATACCTGCTAGAAAGCACCGTGTAATCGGGTGAATGAATATTGAAGCCCCTTCTCTCTGTTCATGGAGGGCCGTAATGGCAGCGAGGTGTACTTTAATAGAGCTTATGGCTAACCCCGTTTCCTTCATTTCTAGTAGGTAGCCTAGGATCATCGATAGAAGCGCCTTGGTTGCATCCAGCTGTCATTGGTGACACCAAAGGGAGAATCTTCTTCACTTGTGGCAGTAAGTATTGTTAGTGGTGAGGCAACTTTTTTTTACCTATTTTACTTTCTCCGAACAGTTCAATTCCCCATGTTGGAACCAAAGAGGAGCCACGCTTTGAGATGGAGTTTCGCTGGGTCTGGATGGAGCGTCAGGCCCTTGTTCTGGGACAGGAAGTCCATCTGGAAAGGCAGCAGTTGTGGGGCACAGACTGCTAGACGTGAGAGGTACGGAAACCAAGTCTGTCTGGGCCATGTGGGGACAATGAGAATGATGTATGCGGTGTCGAGTCGTATCTTGCGGATGACCCATGGGATCAGTGGTAACGGCGGGAAGACATACATGAGTGACACATTCCATGGGATGAGGAAGGCATTCCATGCCCTGGAGCAAAATAGTGGACATTTGTGATTTGTTGCTGAGGCGAAAAGGTCGATTACTGGGTGACCCCATTTTCGGAATAGTGTGTTGAGAACCCTGTTGTGGATTTCCCACTCGTGTTCCTGTGAGAAGTGCCTGCTGAGGTTGTCGGCTGTAGTGTTTTGGCACCTTGGTAGGTATGATGCTGTGATGTTTATATTGTTGCGGATGCAGAAGCTCCATAAATTCATGGCTTTTACACATAGCGAGTGAGACCTGGCTCCTCCTTGGCGATTGATATAAAACATGCACTCCACATTGTCGGTGAGAATAGAGATTGAGGGTTCATGTGTGAGTGGAAGGAAGTGTCGGCATCCATTGTGTACCGTCCAGAGTTCCAGGAGATTGAAATGTAGGTGATTTTCCATCGCAGACAACTTGCCTTGTACATTGTGATGACCCAAGTGGGTACCCCAACCCATCAGGTAGGTGTGACAGATTGGATCACAGAAAACTCCCTTAGGACTTGCCAACCAATGTGCCAAGACTTTCCTGCCCTGACAGCTTAGGACTCCAGCACCCTGTCTTGTTGAGCCAGACATGCCAGTCTGCTCCAACACAGACCCAGGGTCTGAATTACTTGCCCCAGAGCTGCAGACTTAACTGAAAGAAACTTACAGAAGTGCTCCTGTCTTTACCACTCAGATGCCAAAGTGCCAATGCGGTCCAAACCCCAAATAAATCCATTTTACCCTGTATAAAATGTATACAGGGTAAACTCATAAATTGTTCGCCTCTATAACACTGATAGAGAGATATGCACAGCTGTTTGCCCCCCAGGTATTAATACATACTCTGAGTTAATTAATAAGTACAAAGTGATTTTATTAAATACAGAAAGTAGGATTTAAGTGGTTCCAAGTAGTAACAGAGAGAACAAAGTCAATTTCCAAGCAAAATAAAATAGAACACGCAAGTCTATGTCTAAGAAATCTGAATACAGATGAAACCTCACCAGTTTCAATAAGCTTCCTTTTACAGACTAGTCTCCTTCTAGTCTGGGTCCAACAATCATTCTCACCCCCTGTAGTTACTGTCCTTTGTTCCAATTTCTTTCAGGTATCCTTGGGAGTAGAGAGGCTCTCTCTTTAGCCAGCTGAAGACAAAATTGAGGGGTCTCCCAAAGGCTTAACTAGACTTTCCCTTGTGGGGGGAGACCCCCTTCCTCTCTCCTATGCAAAATCCAGCTCCAAGATGGAGTTTTGGAGTCACATGGGCAAGTCACATGTGCATTCATGACTGAATTTCTTACCAGACAAGCCACATTCCTGGGAAAGCTTCAATGTGGATTGGCATCTTCGAGTTCGTTGTTGGCTTAAGTGGTTCTTGATTGGGCATTTAATTTGCACATTCCCTTCTCAATAGAAATCAAGCAAGTATACCGCCAATATTCCTAACTTCAAGTACAAAAATGATACATGCATACAAATAGGATTAATAGATTGTGTCGATCATAACCTTTACAGAGATATGTTACATGACATATGTAGCATAAAACATATTCTAGTTATGTCATATATACATTCATAAGCATATTCCATAAAGCCTTATAGGGGGCACTGTCACGGGAGGCATCTGTTGTAATAGTCACTGATGCGGGGGGTGTCTTGTTGAAAGGGAATCCCGGAGCATACATTCCCTGGCTGTGTCCACCATTGTAGGGTGAGGATAATATTTGGTGGTAGTGTCACACATCTGTTGAGATAGTGTTTGCTGGGTGCATAGACCATGTTCAACCAGTGCTGCAGACAGCGTATATGGAGTCTGGCATACTTTACTACGAAAGTTGTAGCTGACATATGTCCCAGAATCTGAAGGCATGTCCTCACTGAAGTTTGTGGTCTGATGATCACCGTGTAAATAAGATTGGTCAATGCAGTGAAACTGTGGTTTGGCAATATTGCCTTGGCTTGTATGGAGTCTAGGTCGGCTACAATAAACTCCAATTGCTGGGTTGGTTCCAGGGTGGATTTCTTTTCGTTCATCTGTAGATCTAGTTGGTGAACCGGGTCTATTGTGGTCTTCAGCATGCCTGCCGTTTCTTCTCGGTTTGCACCTCTGAGAAGACAATCATCCAAATAGGGAAAGATTATGACTCCATTGTGTCATAAATGTGCTGCTACTACCAGAGCGTTTTTGAGACTACGCAGGGAACAGTGGACAGTCCGAAGGGAAAGACCCTGTATTGGTAGTGATTGGGTCCGCCTGTGAACCTCAGGAACCATCTGTGGGCAGGATGTATTGTAATATGGAAGTATGCATCTTGGAGGTTAAGGGCTGCAAACCATCTAGCGCTGGGATTATTGTGGCCAGAGTGATCATTTTTGTACCTGTGGTTGCATACGAACCTGTTGAGTTTTCGGAGATCTAAGATTGGTCTCCATCCCCTCCTTTCTTCTCTGTCAGGAAATATTTGGAATAAGAACCCCTCCCTTGGTATTGATGTGGTGCTGGTTCTACAGCACCCAGCAGTAGGAGGTAGTCTACTTCCTGTTGTAGAAGGTGATCGTGATAGGGGTCCCTGAAGAAGGATGGGATACGAGGGAGGGTAGGGGGAATGGCTGTGAAAGGACTGGTGTAGCCGGATTGTATGATCTCCAAAACCCATTGATCTGTGGTTATCGCAGCTGAGGCATGGTAAAATGGGCATAGGCGGTGACCAAAACTGTGGAATGGGGTATCTGTTGGCACTAGAGATATGGGAGGTGGTGCATACCCTCGACCAAGACCTCAAAATTGTGGCTTAGATGTAAATGGACGGGTGGACGAGGTCTGGTTCTGTGTAGCTCGTCATCTCTGAGCCCGTTGTTTGGGTCTGTTCTGAGTGAAGTATCGTGGTTGTTGACGGTTAAATGAGGTGTCTCGTGACCTGGTTTGGTGTAAAGTGAGGGCGTTTGTCAGGCGGTGGGTGTTTGCCTAGTGTATGCAGCATTGTTCAGAAGGCCTTCATGGTATGGAGACGAGAATAGTTTATCCCTATCGAAGGGGAGGTCCTCCACTTTTAGCTGTAGTTCTTTTGGAATTCCCAAAGTCTGCAACCATGATGTTCTTCTCATAACCACAGCTGTTGTGGTTCTTTAGGCAGCTATGTCCGCTACATCCATTGATCCATTGATATTAACTGACCCTCGTTGATAATGGCGTTGAGTTGAGGACGTTTATGCTTGGGGAGGTCTTCCACGAGCTCTTGTATTTTACCATAGTTAGAGTAGTCGTAATTTGCTAGTAGAGCAGAATAGTTAGCAACTCTAAGCAGAAGAGTGGCTGACGAGTAAACTTTCCGCCCAAAGAGGTTCAATCTCTTGTGTTCTTTATCTGGCAGTGAGGAGCGTAAATGAGGCTGTTTGCTACACTGATTAGCAGCCTCTACTACTAGAAAGCAGGCTTGATGGTGTGAAAACAAAAATTCCATGTCTTTGGCTGGAACGAAGTATTTTCTGTCAGATCTTTTGTTAGTCGGGGATACCGATGCCACTGTTTGCCATATTACCTCCGCAGGCTCTATTATAGCCTCTTCAATGGGGAGGGCAATCTTGGTCAATGATGCTGGTTGTAAGTTTTTTAACAACCTATGTTGTTTCTTCTGCACCTCATGTAAGGAAATTTCTTGGCTATTTGCTACTCTTTTGAAGAGTTCTTGGAACTGTTTCAGGTCATCTGGTGTCGTAGGGATAGACGGCGTCACCGCTTTGTCTGGTGCAGAAGATGAGTAAGGGGCAGGTGGTGAATCATCCGGGTCTGCCTGAGATAGTATTTCTTCTCTTCTATCTCTGTCTCAGGAGGGTAAGAGGTTTCTCTGTGTGGTAATGATGGATGTACTCTGGAACCTCCTGTTGCTGGGGAAGGATAGGGGATCTGGTATGTGGGCCAAGGACCCCATTGTGGCCATTGCATGGGGTAAGGTGGTAATGGGTAAGGCTACTGCTGTGCATACCAGGGCAGTGAATGCTCGGAGGAATGAGGCTTAGGCTTTCCATTCCATGTAGGTCTCATCTCTGATGGGGATGAGCGTTGTCCTGAACATATCCTTCCTCACCACTATGCATGGTGCAGGAGATAAAGGATGGTACCATGCTATGTAGCTCGGGGTGTGTTCGGTGTCGAGCAGTGGCGACTGTGGTGCCGAAGAAACTGCTATGTGAGCAGGACACAGGAGTTGCGCTGGTCCCGCCTTGGGGTTGCAGTCAACTGTTGGAGCACTGACCGGTGCTGGATTCAGCTTGTTAGGCGGTAGCAAGTCTTGTATCGGTGCCGGTGGCAGCAGAATTGATCGCAGTGCCGCTGCCTGTGCCGCGCTCTGCCCCGGGGTGGCTTCCTGTTGTTTGTCCTTCGAGTTTGGAGATGACCATGACATCACTGGTTGGTTTGGTTTCTGGGAACACGTGAGTGGCTGATCAGGTCAATTAGAGCTTTGAACTGTCTATGGCAAACTGAACAAGAAATGCCACTGTGAGTAACTAGATTAACAATGGACATGCTGCTCTTACGAGAGTTACCTTGCTGGCACTTCTGCTCCGCCTCAGCAGTTCTCCTCTGCTCATAGACGGTAGCTCCAGAATGCATGAGACTTCACCAGGTAGAACGAGCATGAGCGAGATCTTCCCAAAACTCTGGGTCAATGTTGAAACACCTCAAGGATAATTTGAGGGAATCTTTGAAACTTTTATTCTGGCCTCCCTGAGAGCACTTTCTCTCCTTTAACTCACCATAAAAGATCTTCTCTGACAATGACTCATCTGACAGTCTGGTGACATGGCCTGCCCATCTCCCCTGTGATTTCATGCTTGGAGTGCCTACCCATCTGAGAACCTCAATATCTGGAACGTTGTCTTACCATCTTATCCTCATCAGTTTCCTCAGACAGCCCATGTGAAAGTAATTCAGGTACACTGTCCAGGTTTTGCATGGATACCTCAGAGTTGGCAACATGATGACTTTGTAGATGTTCAGTTTTGTTTGTTGGCTAATGTCTCTGTGCTCCCAAAGGCTACACTTGCTTTGTCAATTCTGGTGTTGGTTTAATTATCCATGTGAACTTCACACAACAGTGCACTGCCCAGATAGCTGAACTTGTCCACTGCCCGGAGGGCTTGGCCATTCACTGTAATAGCAGGCCCTATATCAGGCTTTCCTGGTGCAGCAGGCTGGACATCACTTTTCTCTTCTTGATGTTGATTGTGAGACCAAAAGTGTCACAGGCTGAAGAGAACTAGTCCACACTTTGCTACACGTCAGACTCAAATCTGGCATTCAGGGAACAGTCATCAGCAAACAGATCATGAACAGCCACTTCCTGTACCTTTGGCTTTGCCTGTAGTTTCCTCAGATTGAAGAGTTTCCCATCAGTCCGGTATCTGATGCCAATCCAGACGTCACAGTCACCAAACGCATCTGTAATATGCCAGAAAACATCATACTGAAGAGCGCTGGTGCCAGCACACAGCCCTGCTTGACTCCCTTGGTGACTGGGAATGGTTCAGATGACTCACCATCTTCCACAGCACGAGCCATCATGAAATTGATGAACCACTGCAATGAATTTCTCTGGGAAACTGAATTTTGCCATGATTTTCCAAAGGCCCTCCCGACTGACTGCATCCAATGCTTTGTCAGGTCAATGAAAGTGTAGCGGGGTGGTTACCTCGCTCCTGCCCTGAAGGGCTTAAAACAGCCCAAGGGGAAGGGTTGTGGCTGGGAGGTGCTAAGCTGGGCTGATTGGGAAGCAGCTGCAGCTGGGCCACACCCCAATCAGGCCTCATCTGGCCCTATATAAAAAGGCTATGAGCCAGAGGCCAAGCAATCTCTCTCTGCCTTCAGAGGGAGAAGGGCCTGGCTGCAGTGAGCTAGAGACAGAGTACCTGAGTGGAGCAGGGCTGGGGACAGGCTGAGGAGCTGGGGATCTCCAGCCTGGAAAGCCCCAGGCTGCGGCCTAGTAGGAGGCCAAGGAGTACTGGGGGTTGCAGAGGGCAGCCCAGGGGTAGGCCCAGGCAGCAGGTCCAAACCTAACCTTGCCTGAGATGAGTGGCCTATACTGCAGTCTGCCCCAGGGAGCGGGGGCTAGTTGGTGACTGGCAGTGGCCTTATTCGGAGGCAAGGTAAGGCTAGTGGGTGGGCGTTCCCCGGGGAGGGGAGACCCTAGTACTGAGGGGTGTACTGCCAGGGGGCAGCACCCCAGATAAAAGGGCACCAGTGTCCGGGAAGGACACGGGGGCCAAAGGACAGGCGGATCACCGGCCTGCAGAGGGTGCTCTGGGCTGGAAATCGAGCTAATTCCCAGAAGAGACCAGCAGGAGGCGCCGCAGGGGTGAGTCCGCCCCTCTACAGAAAGTCATATACAGGTTGGAGTTCTGTTCCTGACATTTCTCCTGAAGTTGAGACGCAGCAGACACCATATCTGTGGTTCCGCACCTTTTTCTGAAGCCACACTGACACGCAGGCAGGAGCCCTTGTTCAAGGCAATTCTGGCAAGAATTTTGCTGGATCTTGATAAGGAGATGCCCTAACAGTTGTTGCAGGTCTGTCTGTTATCTTTCCACTTGTACAAGTGGACAATAGATGCAGCCTTTTGTTCCTGGGGTATAGTTTTAGAGCCCACATTGACTGGAAAAATTCAGTCAGTTTCAGAGCCATGTGCAAGCCTCTGACCTTGTAGACTTCTGCTGGTATCACTTCTGCTCCAGGTTCTTTACCATTTGACAGCAGGTCAATTGCTTTCGCAGTTTCAGTCAGTAAGAGATATGGTGATATCAAACTGGGGCAGTCGATCAATTGCCTCCTCACTTACAGATTGTTGATTGAAAAAAAATCACTGGTCTGTTGGTATAAGGAGGCACCATTATCCCTATTTGGTGTATGGTGTGTAATTCCCCTGCGAATCTAGCGCCAAAACTGATCTTTCAATTTGCAAATCTCAAAATGAATGTTTTAATATTCCCCCCAAAAAGGCTTTTTTTTGTTCTCCACTGAAACAATGATAAAAAACAACATGAAGTCATGAAATGTTTTGGTTGACCCAAATATGCATTTTCATACAAAAAATATTTCAAGGGAAAAATGAAACAATGGCAGAAAAGTGCATTCCAAAACCAGAAAACCAACAAACAAAGAAACATATGACAATTACTAGTGTTTGACTTTGCAAAAATTTGAAAATCGTACAGAGTGAGAGGGCAGGGAACGGACCACTATACTACAACTTCATAACAGCTAACAGACATTAGTAATTTTTTTTCTCTTTTAGAGGAAATTCTTGCTGAAATTTTTAAGTTCCATTTTCCCTCTTCCTTCTTCCATAGTCCCCTGAAACACCTCCCACTAAGGGACGGGGCTTCCCTCGCCCATGACCCTCCCACCCAACAAAGACTCCTACTGTGACTCCCTTTCCTATGCTTCCCTCTCCCAACTCCCCCAGCCCATCACACCTCTCTGCCTCCAAGTTCTATCGTCATCCCCACAGCCAATGACTTCTCCCTGCCTCCCCTGGATCCCACCGGATCACACGGCATATTGAAGACAGGTGTGTTTTAAACCACTGATTGTAAATCTGTCCCTCTCTTTCACAAGCCCAGCACATTGTGTTCAACAGTTGGACTATCGCCATGAACATGGCAGAATGAAAGCTCATAATTTGCCTTTTTTTCTTCCTCTGTGTGATCTGAAATGAAGACAAAGGTAATTTCTGGGACCAAAGGGGTGTGTTCAAGGGAGAAGCAAAGGCTACTGCTGGAGAATCCTTCTGGCTGCAGGGGCTTGGAAAGTTTTCCTGCTTTCATCTTCCTCATGCCCATGTGGTAGGCAAGGAGGTTACATGGGTTGTTTCCCCTGTGGCCAGGGGCACTCTGCTTGAGTCTCACCCCTTGCACCATCTTCTTTTGTTGCTTCTCAAGATCGCCTCTCCCACCAGAACAATGAAGAGCCTGATCAAACATTGTGACAACAAAATCAGCTGCCTCAATTGTGCTCCAACCATGTCATCCCCTCCCTACTCAAATCCCTCCCCTGGCTCCTTCTCTACTTCTGCAAAAATTATAGCTTTTCCTCAACTTCAAGGCTCAACACCCAGGAACTGCATACTTTGTCAGAAGGGCTGCTCTACTGCCCTGGGGTTTGTGGGCTGTTCCACAACCTCAGCCAGAGGGGAATTAATTCAAACTGGAAAGGTGCAGAGATGGGCTCCCAGGATGATCAGAGACATGGAGTGACTGTCTAAGGGCTGGTCTACATTGTGGGGGGGATCGATCCAAGATACGCAACTTCAGCTACGCGAATATCTTGGATCGAAGTATCTTGGATCAAATTACCTGGAGTCCAGACAGCGCGGGATCGACGGCCGCGGCTCCCCCGTCGACTGCGCTATCGCCGCTCGCTCTGGTGGAGTTCCGGAGTCGACGGTGAGCGCGTTTGGGGATCGATATATCGCGTCTTAACGAGACGCGATATATCGATCCCGGATAAATCAATTGCTACCCACCAATACGGCGGGTAGTGAAGACGTACCTTTAGGAGAGGAGACTAAAAGAACTGAGCTTGATTTACCTAGCAAAGGAAGGGCTGAGAGGGGATGTGCTAGCTCTGTGTAAATGTACTGGGGAAGAGAACACCAGAGAGGGAGAGGAGGAACTGGAGTTAATGAACAAATTTGTCAAAAGAATAAATGGAGTATAACTGGCCCTGAATGAAATTCAGGCTGGAAACTGAAGCTTTGTGCCCATCTAGAAAGCTGGCTAGATCGTCGGGCTCAACAGGTAGTGATCAACGGCTCCATGTCGGTCCTGGGGCAGGTTTTGTTCAATATCTTCATTAATGGTCTGGAGGATGGCATGGACTGCACTCTCAGCAAGTTTGCAGATGACACTAAACTGGGAGGAGTGGTAGATAAGCTGGAGGGTAGGGATAGGATACAGAGGGACCTAGACAAATTAGAGGATTGGGCCAAAAGAAACCTGATGAGGTTCAACAAGGACAAGTGCAGAGTCCTGCACTTAGGACGGAAGAATCCCATGCACTGCTACAGACTAGGAACTGAGTGGCTAGGCAGCAGTTCTGCAGAAAAGGACCTAAGGGTTACAGTGGACAAAAAGCTGGATATGAGTCAACAGTGTGCCCTTGTTGCCAAGAAGGCTAACGGCATTTTGGGCTGTATAAGTAGGGGCATTGCCAGCAGATCGAGGAACGTGATCGTTCCCCTCTATTCGACATTGGTGAGGCCTCATCTCGAGTACTGTGTCCAGTTTTGGGCCCCACACTACAAGAAGGATGTGGAAAAATTGGAAAGAGTCCAGCGGAGGGCAACAAAAATGATTAGGGGGCTGGAGCACATGACTTATGAGGAAAGGCTGAGGGAACTGGGATTGCTTAGTCTGCAGAAGAGAAGAATGAGGGGGGATTTGATAGCAGCCTTCAACTACCTGAAGGGGGGTTCCAAAGAGGATGGAGCTCGGCTGTTCTCAGTGGTGGCAGATGACAGAACAAGGAGCAATGGTCTCAAGTTGCAGTTGGGGAGGTTTAGGTTGGATATTAGGAAACACTATTTCACTAGGAGGGTGGTGAAGCACTGGAATGGGTTACCTAGGGAGGTGGTGGAATCTCCTTCATTAGAGGTTTTTAAGGTTAGGCTTGACAAAGCCCTGGCTGGGATGATTTAGTTGGGAATTGGTCCTGCTTTGAGCAAGGGGTTGGACTAGATGACCTTCTGAGGTCCCTTCCAACCCTGATATTCTAGGATTCTATGATCAGAGGAGGGAGATTCTGGAGCAGCGTCCCCGCAGGAGTTGTGGGGTAAGCAACAGAATGAGTTGGAAAATGGAATTTGATAAGTTTCTGAGCATGGTTATCATAGAATCATAGAAGATTAGGGTTGGAAGAAACCTCAGGAGGTCATCTAGTCCAACTCCCTGCTCAAAGCAGGACCAACACTAACTAAATCATCCCAGCCAGGGCTTTGTCAAGGCGGAACTTAAAAACCTCTAAGGAAGCAGATTCCACCACCTCCCTTGGTAATCCATTCCAGTGCTTCACCACCTTCCTAGTGAAACAGTGTTTCCTAATATCCAACCTAAACCTCCTCCACTGCAACTTGAGACCATTGCTCCTTGTTCTGTCATCTACCACCCCTGAAAATAGCCTAGTTCCATCCTCTTTGGAACCCCCCCTTCAGATAGTTGAAGGCTGCTATCAAATCCCCCTCACTCTTCTCTTCTGCAGATTAAACAAGCCCAGGTCCCTTAGCCTCTCCTCGTAAGTCATGTGCCCCAGCTCTCTGATTCTTTTTGTTGCCCTCTCCAGGACTCTTTCCAATTTGTCCACATCCTTCTTGTGGTGTGGGGCTGAAAACTGGACACAGTATTCCAGATGAGGCCTCATCAATGCTGAATAGAGGGGAATGATCGCATCCCTCAATCTGCTGGCAATGCTCCTAGTTATACAGCCCAAAATGCTGTTAGCCTTCTTGGCAACAAGGGCACATTGTGGACTCAATTCCAGTTTCTCGTCCACTGTAACCCCTAGGTCCTTTTCTGCTGAACTGCTGTCTAGCCATTTGGTCCCTAGTCTGTAGCAGTGCTTGGTATTCTTCCGTCCTAAGTGCAGGACTCTGCACTTGTCATTGTTGAACCTCATCAGATTTCTTTTGGTCCAATCCTCCAATATCTCTAGGTCCTTCTGTATCCTATCCCTACCCTCCAGAGTATCTACCTATCCCCCCAGCTTAGTGTCATCCATGAACTTGCTGAGTGTGCAATCCAGACCATCATCCATATCATTAATGAGGATACTAAACAAAACCTGCCCCAGGACCAACCCCTGGGGCACTCCACATTTGCTACCGGCTGCCAAATAGACACTACCTGTTAAGCCCGACAATCCAGCCAGCTTTCTATCCACCTTATTGTCCATATATCCAATCCATACTTTTTTAACTTGCTGGCAAGACTACTGTGGGAGACTGTATCAAAAGCTTTGCTAAAGTCAAGCTATATCACGTCCACTGATTTCCCCATATCCACAGAGCCATTTATCTTATCATAGAAGGCAATCAGGTTGACTTGCCTTTGGTGAATCTATGTTGACTGTTCCTGATAACCTTCCTCTCCTCCAAGTGCTTCAAAATTGATTCCTTCAGGACCTACTCCATGATTTTTCCAGGTAGTGAGGTGAGACTGACCACCTGTAGTTCCCCGGGTTCTCCTTCTTCCCTTTTTTAAAGATGGGCACTATAGTTGCCTTTTTCCAATCATTCTAATCACTGAGGAGGAGGCGGTGCCCCTCTGATCACTGATAGCCCAGTTAATAAGTCACTCAGAAGAACTGCAGGCAGCCCAGCTTTGAATCCCTCCTCTCCCCTTTCCTAGGCAAGTGACCTAACTGCAGGGCTGCTGGCTCTTCTAAGGGGGTGCTTTGCAATCTCTCCTGTCGAAGCTATCCTTGTATAAATAATTAAATAGCCATATGCACAGAGTCTGAGACCCAGATGTGCAGCCCTCCCTGGTGAGCATCCTAGTCCCTGGCCTACAGAGCCATTTGCACTTGCTTTCTGGCCCAATTAGTATTAAATATTAGGGTTTTCGGTATTTTTGTAAGTCTTCTCTAAAATATATTAAGTATTTAAGTATACAAGTGTGATATCCATGCTATAGTTAAGGTTCAGGTTTCAGTTACCTGCTGAACCCTGAAAAACTGTTTTGAGCAGTTTCAGAGACTCTGAGGGGCTCTCAGTTCTCTAATAGTCCATTACTTAAGGAGAGTCTGTTTTCAGTTGACAGTTTTAACTTCTGTATCCAGCTTCACTTTCTGAAGCTGTCTCATCGCATAGCAGTAGATCTTGATATTAAACTGTCCATAAGTTGTTTTCTTTTTTAATTTAATGCATTTAACTGAACTGAAATATCCTCCCTTGTGCTGCTTTCACCTATTCCTGGAATGAGAGCAGAAGAATACTGGAGAGTTATACTAATGTAAATCCATACCAAGTGCTGACTACAGGGCGGAGATCAAAATCCCCTTAAAGAATAATAAACACACAGTGTTGTTAAAAAGGCAGCATTAGTGCTAACAGACTCAGTTCTTCAGGTCTGATAGGCTGGCAGTGAACAGTTTCAAGTTTGAAGACTCTTGGACCTGATTCTCATCTTCTCATATACAGCTCTGATAATGGGAATTAGGTGCCCAGGTTCTTTTGAAAATCTTGCTATGCACCGAGCTGCATGTTTAGGCACCTAAATATATTTGAAAATCTGGCTCTTAGGCACTTTTGAAAACTTTACTCAATGTTGAAGACGTTTTTTTCTAGCAATAAAAACACAAGTATTTGCTTTGGTTGTTATAAGAATGGAAGGATTTATTAATCAGCTATAGTTATATGATTGTTCAAAGGGCAAGCAAACAGGTACTGCAGTGACTCTGAAAAGGATTCAGCTGGTGACAGTGGCCAAATAACTTAACATGATCTCCCACTGTAATGCTGTTTCAAAAAGAGCTAATGTGACCCTGGGGTGTAAAACAGGGGGGTAGTGATTTTTACCTCTGTATCCAGCATTGGAGAGACTGATATTGAAATACTGCATCCAATTCTGGGGTCCACATTTTAAAAAGGATTATGAAAAATTGGAGAGGGCACAGAAAAGAGCTGGAACTATAATTCAAGGGCAGGAGAAAATGACTGAAAAGGACACATTTAAAGAGCTGAATCTGTTGCGCTTATCAAAAAGAAGATTGAGAGGTGATGTGAATACAGTGTGAATACACTGCACAAGAACATTTGTGGGGAGAAAATACTGCGTATTAAAGAGCTCTTTAATCTAGCAGAGAAAGTCCTAACAACGACCAATGACTAGAAGTAAAAGCCAGAACAATTCAGATTAGAAATAGTAGCTCACATTTTTAACAGTGAGGGTGATTAACCATTGGAACAAACTACTAAAGGAAGTGGTGGTTTTTCAATCTCTTGATGTCGTCAAATCAAGCCTAGATTCCTTTCTGAAAGACGCTTTAGTCAAACACAAATTATTGGGTTCCATACAGAGCTAACTTGGTGAAATTTAATGGTATGGGATTGATAGAAGGGAGGTCAGAATAGATGATGTAATGTTCTGTTGGGACCTTAACATCTATGAATAGCTCACAGACTGATATATTTTATCACAAGTATAGAAACCACACAATTCAATTACCACACGATAATTATGAAAACACAGTGCTTTTCCCAGCCATCCAACATTAATGTCCGTGAATTTGCTCCAGTGATCCAATGAGGCCTGCAAAACCATGGAGAATTACCCCATCTTGTTCATGGACAAATGCTTGATGAGATAGGCAAAGAATGGGCAAAGTGATCACAACGCTAGCCTCACCGCAGCTGGAAAACCTGAGCTACTTGGTTTGAATATTACCTAGCCTGATCACCTTATGCAACAGCATATATGGAGGGAAGAGCTTTGCACACCTCCATCAACTTCCCTCACTGTGGATTTCCCCACACCAAACTGGTTCACCACCAAGTGGCAGCAATCTGAAGAGATAAGCTCCACACTGCAATTGCCACGCATGTCTCCATGCTAATTGGTGTTCTAGCACTGCAGGTCAAGACAATGTTTGGCTCACAGCTCCAGGAAGGTGACTTTCTGCATCCTAAAGTTTTAGGACCATTGCTGGTCATGCCAAGACTTAAGAGCTATTTGATCCCATGACTGTGCTCACTGGTTAGGCCCAGAAGTGTCACTCCATCGAGAGAAGCTGCTCTAGGAATATATGACAGAGACAGAAAGGCCAGTGCAAATTCAAAGGATGGTTCTTCTTCTACCAATTTAATTTAAAAATCCAATTGCTATCTAAAATTAACCGACAGCTAAGCACAATATTTTATTATTTTTTTATTATATATATTATATATTTATTATATAATGGGGCCTAACTGGTATATAAGGGCAGTCAGCAGCAAACCAGCTGAGCGGCGAACAGCAGAGGCTAACAGAGGAAGTTTGCCTGGGAGCTGTCTGAGAGGAGGTACGCTAAGTGCTGCATTAGGGGGGCTGTGTTGGTGAGTATCTGAGTGTCTGCTGCTGGGACAGTTGGTCAGTTTGACCGTGTGCTTGATTGCTTGCTTGGTTGTTTGAAAAGTGTGAATTGGGAGTGCTTTGTTCCAGGTGGGCCTTGAGGGGGCCTGACTGGTATATAAGGCCAGTCAGCAGCGAACCAGCTGAGCGGCGAACAGCAGAGGCTAAAAGCGGGAGTTTGCCTGGGCAGAGCCCACTGAGGCTTTCATCTATGGGTTTCTCTGAGTAGTTCCTGCAACAGTTGAGGAAGCTCTTAAGAGGACGGTGATATGGAAGGTGAGCGATCAGCTGTTGTCACCTGCACAGGTTGTGCCATGTTTGTCTTTCTTCCACAGGACAGAAGCGACTTTGTCTGTACGAAGGGCAAGCTGGTCTCCATATTGGAAGAGAAGGTTCGAGGCCTGGAGAAACGAGTATCGACTCTGCGTTGCATAAGGGAAAATGAAGATTTCCTGGACAGACGTCAGGAGATGCTTCTACGGCCACAATGTTCTGAAGATTCAGAACAGGCGCAGCAGGGACAGAAGGATTGTGAAGAGGTTTGGCAGCATGTGACCTCCAGAAGAAGAGGAGCGTCCATGCACCAGCAATGGAGATACAGGTGAGCAATCGTTTCCATATTCTCTCTACAGGTACTAATGCGGAGAGTGGACTAGATGACCCATCTGAGGGAAGGGAGCAGAAGGAGACTCCACCGATTGGAAGGCAAAAGATGCACTGTCCTAGGGATGGGGGTTCCACGACCACCACTCCCAAGAGGAGGAGGAGGGTGGTGGTGGTCGGGGACTCCCTCCTCAGGGGGACTGAGTCATCTATCTGCCGCCCCGACCGGGAAAACCGAGAGGTCTGCTGCTTGCCAGGAGCTAGGATACACGATGTGACGGAGAGACTGCCGAGACTCATCAAACCTTCGGATCGCTACCCCTTCCTGCTTCTCCACGTGGGCACCAATGATACTGCCAAGAATGACCTTGAGCGGATCACTGCAGACTACGTGGCTCTGGGAAGAAGGATAAAGGAGTTTGAGGCGCAAGTGGCGTTCTCGTCCATCCTCCCTGTGCAAGGAAAAGGCCTGGGTAGAGACCGTCGAATCATGGAACTCAACGAATGGCTACGCAGGTGGTGTTGGAGAGAAGGCTTTGGATTCTTTGACCATGGGATGGTGTTCCAAGAACGAGGAGTGCTAGGCAGAGACGGGCTCCACCTAACGACGAGAGGGAAGAGCATCTTCGCCAGCAGGCTGGCTAACCTAGTGAGGAGGGCTTTAAACTAGGTTCACCGGGGGAAGGAGACCAAAGCCCTGAGGTAAGTGGGGAAATGGGATCCTGGGAGGAAGCACGAGTAGGAGAGCGCAAGAGGGGAGGACTCCTGTCTCATGCTGAGAAAGAGGGACGATCGATGAGTTATCTTAAGTGCCTATACACAAATGCAAGAAGCCTGGGAAACAAGCAGGGAGAACTGGAAGTCCTGGCACAGTCAGGGAACTATGATGCGACTGGAATAACAGAGACTTGGTGGGATAACTCACATGACTGGAGTACTGTCATGGATGGATATAAACTGTTCAGGAAGGACAGGCAGGGCAGAAAAGGTGGGGGAGTTGCGTTGTATGTAAGAGAGGAGTATGACTGCTCAGAGCTCCTGTATGAAACTGCAGAAAAACCTGAGAGTCTCTGGATAAAGTTGAGAAGTGTGAGTAACAAGGGTGATGTCATGGTTGGAGTCTGCTATAGACCACCAGACCAGGGGGATGAGGTGGACGAGGCTTTCTTCTGGCAACTAGCAGAAGTTGCTAGATCGCAGGCCCTGGTTCTCATGGGAGACTTTAATCACCCTGATATCTGCTGGGAGAGCAATACAGCGGTGCACAGACAATCCAGGAAATTTTTGGAAAGTGTAGGGGACAATTTCCTGGTGCAAGTGCTGGAGGAACCAACTAGGGGCAGAGCTTTTCTTGACCTGCTGCTCACAAACAGGGAAGAATTAGTAGGGGAAGCAAAAGTGGATGGGAACCTGGGAGGCAGTGACCATGAGATGGTCGAGTTCAGGATCCTGACACAAGGAAGAAAGGAGATCAGCACAATACGGACCCTGGACTTCAGAAAAGCAGACTTTGACTCCCTCAGGGAACAGATGGGCAGGATCCCCTGGGAGAATAACATGAAGGGCAAAGGGGTCCAGGAGAGCTGGCTGTATTTTAAAGAATCCTTATTGCGGTCGCAGGAACAAACCATCCCGATGTGTAGAAAGAATAGTAAATATGGCAGGCGACCAGCTTGGCTAAACAGTGAAATCCTTGCTGATCTTAAACGCAAAAAAGAAGCTTACAAGAAGTGGAAGATTGGACAAGTGACCAGGGAGGAGTATAAAAATATTGCTCAGGCATGCAGGAGTGAAATCAGGAAGGCCAAATCACTCTTGGAGTTGCAGTTAGCAAGAGA
Organism: Chrysemys picta bellii; assembly: GCF_011386835.1. Lineage (NCBI taxonomy): Eukaryota > Metazoa > Chordata > Testudines > Emydidae > Chrysemys > Chrysemys picta. The sequence goes on from NW_027053914.1 coordinate 17,681, forward strand.
TGTTATGAGTAACAAGAAGGGTTTCTACAGGTATGTTAGCAACAAGAAGAAAGTCAAGGAAAGTGTGGGCCCCTTACTGAATGAGGGAGGCAACCTAGTGACCGAGGATGTGGAAAAAGCTAATGTACTCAATGATTTTTTTGCCTCTGTCTTCACGAACTAGGTCAGCTCCCAGACTGCTGCACTGGGCAGCACAATATGGGGAGAAGGTGACCAGCCCTCTGTGGAGAAAGAAGTGGTTCAGGACTATTTAGAAAAACTGGACGTGCACAAGTCCATGGGGCCGGATGCGCTGCATCCGAGGGTGCTAAAGGAGTAGGCGGGTGAGATTGCAGAGCCATTAGCCATTATTTTTGAAAACTCATGGCGATCGGGGGAGGTCCCGGATGACTGGAAAAAGGCTAATGTCGTGCCCATCTTTAAAAAAGGGAAGGAGGAGGATCCGGGGAACTACAGGCCAGTCAGCCTCACCTCCGTCCCTGGAAAAATCATGGAGCAGGTCCTCAAGGAATCAATTATGAAACATTTAGAGGAGAGGAAAGTGATCAGGAACAGTCAGCAGGGATTCACGAAGGGGAAGTCGTGCCTGACTAACCTAATTGCCTTCTATGATGAGATAACTGGCTCTGTGGATGAGGGGAAAGCAGTGGATGTGTTATTCCTTGACTTTAGCAAAGCTTTTGATACGGACTCCCACAATATTCTTGCCGCCAAGTATGGGCTGGATGAATGGACTGTAAGGTGGATAGAAAGCTGGCTAGATCGTCGGGCTCAACGGGAAGTGATCAATGACTCCATGTCTAGCTGGCAGCCGGTTTCAAGCGGAGTGCCCCAAGGGTCGGTCCTGGGGCCGGTTTTGTTTGATATCTTTATTAATGATCTGGAGGATGGTGTGGACTGCACTCTCAGCAAGTTTGCAGATGACACTAAACTAGGAGGCGTGGTAGATACATTAGAGGGTAGGGATCGGATACAGCGGGACCTAGACAAATTAGAGGATTGGGCCAAAAAAAACCTGATGAGGTTCAACAAGGACAAGAGCAGAGTCCTGCACTTAGGACGGAAGAATCCCACGCACTGCTACAGACTAGGGACCAAATGGCTAGGTAGCAGTTCTGCAGAAAAGGACCTAGGGGTCACAGTGGACAAGAACCTGGATATGAGTCAACAGTGTGCTCTTGTTGCCAAGAAGGCTAACGGCATTTTGGGATGTATAAGTAGGGGCATTGCCAGCAGATCGAGGAACGTGATCGTTCCCCTTTATTCGACATTGGTGAGGCCTCATCTGGAATACTGTGTCCAGTTTTGGGCCCCACATTACAAGAAGGATGTGGAAAAATTGGAAAGAGTCCAACGGAGGGCAACAAAAATGATTAGGGATCTGGAGCACATGACTTATGAGGAAAGGCTGAGGGAACTGGGATTGTTTAGTCTGCAGAAGAGAAGAATGAGGAGGGATTTGATAGCAGCCTTCAACTACCTGAAGGGGGGTTCCAAAGAGGATGGAGTTCGGCTGTTCTCAGTGGTGGCAGATGACAGAACAAGGAGCAATGGTCTCAAGTTGCAGTGGGGGAGGTCCAGGTTGGATATTAGGAAACACTATTTCACTAGAAGGGTGGTGAAGCACTGGAATGCGTTACCTAGGGAGGTGGTGGAGTCTCCTTTCTTGGAGGTTTTTAAGGCCCGGCTTGACAAAGCCCTGGCTGGGATGATTTAGCTGGGAATTGGTCCTGCTTTGAGCAGGAGGTAGGACTAGATGACCTCTTGAGGTCCCTTCCAACCCTGAT
>NW_027053915.1:10000-19364 GCF_011386835.1 Chrysemys picta bellii
CGCGCCCCTGCTCGCTCTCGCGACCGTGTTTGGCCCTGCTGAGCCTCGCGGCTCCCTGGGTTTTTCGGACCCCTGGGTGGTCTGCCGGAACCGCTCGACCTCGCACGGCGGAGATCTCGGCCAGACGGCCCCACGCACGGAGGGCCGGGCAGGTGCCCGGGCCGCCCCGAGGAGGGAAGTCCCCATCGGTCCCTGGATCCGTGCACGCGAAAAGGAAGAGGGTCCCCATCCGCCTGAACACCGGACGGCCCCGCGGTTGGGGTGCCGGCCCGCGAAGGGCCCTTCCCGTCGCGAACGTCAGCGCCACATCGATCGGCGGGCGCGAGAGGAGCGGGCCCCCCCTCCCTCCGGGGGGCGCCGACACTCGGAGCTCGGCTCCCGGCCGCTGCGGGGCCCGTGAGCTAAGAGCCGGGAAAAGCGGGCCGTCTCGGCGGAGGGCCGGGTGCTGGCCTCCGCCCTCAAACGGGCCCGCTCCCCCCCTCCCACGCCGGGCAGGGTCGGGTACAATACTCGGATTGATCCCCTAGGCTGAGCTCCGGTTCTCACAGGCTCTGAAAAACCTGTCCTCAGAAATCTCCTCACACAATCCTCGAAAGGCAGGTCGAAAAAGCCAAAGCCCCGCCTTCGGCGGTACGAAACTGGAACCGGGCGCCACCTCGTGGTTCCCTCGGTCGGCCGAGACGGCGTGGGGCGACCCCTTCCGGACATCCGCGAGACGACCGGCCGTCAGGTCAACCCATTCGCTCCAAAGGGGTTGACCTGGTGGCCGAGAGGGGACTTTGAAAATTTTTCGGACTTGGAAAACTTTTTTTTTTTTTTTTTTCCCCCAGCCCGCTTCCTCCGGGTTGACCCGGTGGCCGAGCGTCTCGCCGTCCCCGGACGCGGCGAGGGACTGCCTCCCGGCCGTCAGGATCGGGCCCACGGAAGTCTGATTTTAAAAAAAATTGGCCGACGCCACCGCGGAGGGCTACCCGAGCACCCCGGGCCCCGGAGCCGGAAAAGGGAAAAAAAGGATCGGGCCCACTAGAGACATGGACCCGGCCGCCAAGCAGGCCGCCCTGGGCTGACCCTCCCCGGCCGCAGCGAGGGACTGCCTCCCGGCCGACAGGATCGGGCCCCTGGAAGTCTGGGGGTGGGGGGGGGAAATCGCCCCACGCCTCCGAGGAGGGCTGCCCGGGCGGGCCTGGCCCCGGAGCTCGAAAAAAAAAAAAAGGATCGGGCCCACTAGAGACATGGACCAGGCCGCCCTGGGCTCACCCTCCCCGGCCGCAGCGAGGGACTGCCTCCCGGCCGACTGGATCGGGCCCCTGGAAGTCTGGAAAAAAGACTGGAACCTGACGCCTCCGAGGAGGGGGCGCCCAGGGAAGGAGGGAGATCCGGGTTGACCTGGTGACCGGACGGGAAAGAGGCCACCGGGCGTCCCCCCCCTTAAAACCTAGGGGTTGACCTGGTGGCCGGAAAGCGAACCGGCCAGCAGGTGAACCCTTTCGATTCCACGGGTTGACCTGGTGCCCGGGAAGCGAACCGGCCAGCAGGTGAACCCGTTCGATTCCACGGGTTGACCTGGTGCCCGGGAGGGGACTCTGAAAATTTTTCAGCCCTTTCGACTCGGGGTTGACCTGGTGGCCGAGAGGGGACTCGCACGGCAGGCAAGCCGCCCTGGGCTGACCCTCCCCGGCCGCAGCGAGGGACTGCCTCCCGGCCGACAGGATCGGGCCCCTGGAAGTCTGGGGGGGGGGGAAATCGCCCCACGCCTCCGAGGAGGGCTGCCCGGGCGGGCCTGGCCCCGGAGCTCGAAAAAAAAAAAAAGGATCGGGCCCACTAGAGACATGGACCAGGCCGCCCTGGGCTCACCCTCCCCGGCCGCAGCGAGGGACTGCCTCCCGGCCGACTGGATCGGGCCCCTGGAAGTCTGGAAAAAAGACTGGAACCTGACGCCTCCGAGGAGGGGGCGCCCAGGGAAGGAGGGAGATCCGGGTTGACCTGGTGACCGGACGGGAAAGAGGCCACCGGGCGTCCCCCCCCTTAAAACCTAGGGGTTGACCTGGTGGCCGGAAAGCGAACCGGCCAGCAGGTGAACCCTTTCGATTCCACGGGTTGACCTGGTGCCCGGGAAGCGAACCGGCCAGCAGGTGAACCCGTTCGATTCCACGGGTTGACCTGGTGCCCGGGAGGGGACTCTGAAAATTTTTCAGCCCTTTCGACTCGGGGTTGACCTGGTGGCCGAGAGGGGACTCGCACGGCAGGCAAGCCGCCCTGGGCTGACCCTCCCCGGCCGCAGCGAGGGACTGCCTCCCGGCCGACAGGATCGGGCCCCTGGAAGTCTGGGGGGGGGGGAAATCGCCCCACGCCTCCGAGGAGGGCTGCCCGGGCGGGCCTGGCCCCGGAGCTCGAAAAAAAAAAAAAGGATCGGGCCCACTAGAGACATGGACCAGGCCGCCCTGGGCTCACCCTCCCCGGCCGCAGCGAGGGACTGCCTCCCGGCCGACTGGATCGGGCCCCTGGAAGTCTGGAAAAAAGACTGGAACCTGACGCCTCCGAGGAGGGGGCGCCCAGGGAAGGAGGGAGATCCGGGTTGACCTGGTGACCGGACGGGAAAGAGGCCACCGGGCGTCCCCCCCCTTAAAACCTAGGGGTTGACCTGGTGGCCGGAAAGCGAACCGGCCAGCAGGTGAACCCTTTCGATTCCACGGGTTGACCTGGTGCCCGGGAAGCGAACCGGCCAGCAGGTGAACCCGTTCGATTCCACGGGTTGACCTGGTGCCCGGGAGGGGACTCTGAAAATTTTTCAGCCCTTTCGACTCGGGGTTGACCTGGTGGCCGAGAGGGGACTCGCACGGCAGGCAAGCCGCCCTGGGCTCACCCTCCCCGGCCGCAGCGAGGGACTGCCACCCGGCCGACTGGATCGGGCCCCTGGAAGTCTGGAAAAAAGAATGGAACCTGACGCCTCCGAGGAGGGGGCGCCCAGGGAAGGAGGGAGATCCGGGTTGACCTGGTGACCGGACGGGAAAGAGGCCACCGGGCGTCCCCCCCCCTTAAAACCTAGGGGTTGACCTGGTGGCCGGAAAGCGAACCGGCCAGCAGGTGAACCCTTTCGATTCCACGGGTTGACCTGGTGGCCGGAAAGCGAACCGGCCAGCAGGTGAACCCGTTCGATTCCACGGGTTGACCTGGTGCCCGGGAGGGGACTCTGAAAATTTTTCAGCCCTTTCGACTCGGGGTTGACCTGGTGGCCGAGAGGGGACTCGCACGGCAGGCAAGCCGCCCTGGGCTGACCCTCCCCGGCCGCAGCGAGGGACTGCCTCCCGGCCGACAGGATCGGGCCCCTGGAAGTCTGGGGGCGGGGGGAAATCGCCCCACGCCTCCGAGGAGGGCTGCCCGGGCGGGCCTGGCCCCGGAGCTCGAAAAAAAAAAAAAGGATCGGGCCCACTAGAGACATGGACCAGGCCGCCCTGGGCTCACCCTCCCCGGCCGCAGCGAGGGACTGCCTCCCGGCCGACTGGATCGGGCCCCTGGAAGTCTGGAAAAAAGACTGGAACCTGACGCCTCCGAGGAGGGGGCGCCCAGGGAAGGAGGGAGATCCGGGTTGACCTGGTGACCGGACGGGAAAGAGGCCACCGGGCGTCCCCCCCCTTAAAACCTAGGGGTTGACCTGGTGGCCGGAAAGCGAACCGGCCAGCAGGTGAACCCTTTCGATTCCACGGGTTGACCTGGTGCCCGGGAAGCGAACCGGCCAGCAGGTGAACCCGTTCGATTCCACGGGTTGACCTGGTGCCCGGGAGGGGACTCTGAAAATTTTTCAGCCCTTTCGACTCGGGGTTGACCTGGTGGCCGAGAGGGGACTCGCACGGCAGGCAAGCCGCCCTGGGCTCACCCTCCCCGGCCGCAGCGAGGGACTGCCACCCGGCCGACTGGATCGGGCCCCTGGAAGTCTGGAAAAAAGAATGGAACCTGACGCCTCCGAGGAGGGGGCGCCCAGGGAAGGAGGGAGATCCGGGTTGACCTGGTGACCGGACGGGAAAGAGGCCACCGGGCGTCCCCCCCCCTTAAAACCTAGGGGTTGACCTGGTGGCCGGAAAGCGAACCGGCCAGCAGGTGAACCCTTTCGATTCCACGGGTTGACCTGGTGGCCGGAAAGCGAACCGGCCAGCAGGTGAACCCGTTCGATTCCACGGGTTGACCTGGTGCCCGGGAGGGGACTCAGAAAATTTTTCAGCCCTTTCGACTCGGGGTTGACCTGGTGGCCGAGAGGGGACTCGCACGGCAGGCAAGCCGCCCTGGGCTGACCCTCCCCGGCCGCAGCGAGGGACTGCCTCCCGGCCGACAGGATCGGGCCCCTGGAAGTCTGGGGGCGGGGGGAAATCGCCCCACGCCTCCGAGGAGGGCTGCCCGGGCGGGCCTGGCCCCGGAGCTCGAAAAAAAAAAAAAGGATCGGGCCCACTAGAGACATGGACCAGGCCGCCCTGGGCTCACCCTCCCCGGCCGCAGCGAGGGACTGCCTCCCGGCCGACTGGATCGGGCCCCTGGAAGTCTGGGGGGGGGGGGGGGGAATGGAACCTGACGCCTCCGAGGAGGGGACGCCCAGGGAAGGAGGGAGATCCGGGTTGACCTGGTGACCGGACGGGAAAGAGGCCACCGGGCGTGCCCCCGTTAAAACCCCTAGGGGTTGACCTGGTGGCCGGAAAGCAAACCGGCCAGCAGGTGAACCCTTTCGATTCCACGGGTTGACCTGGTGCCCGGGAAGCGAACCGGCCAGCAGGTGAACCCGTCCGATTCCACGGGTTGACCTGGTGCCCGGGAGGGGACTCTGAAAATTTTTCAGCCCTTTCGACTCGGGGTTGACCTGGTGGCCGAGAGGGGCCTCGCACGGCAGGCAAGCCGCCCTGGGCTCACCCTCCCCGGCCGCAGCGAGGGACTGCCCCTCCCCACCCCCCGGCTGACAGGATCGGGCGCACTGGAAGTCCGGGACAGTATTTTCCCCGACGCCGGGGAGGGCGGGCGGAGGGGCTCTGGCGGCCAGCCCGGGCCCCGGAGCTCGAAAAGGAAAAAAGGACCGGGCCCGCGAGAGACGGGGGCCCTGCCGCAGGGGGGGGGGCAGTCCGACCGGGGCTCACCGTGCGGCAGGCCCGGGCGTCGGCAGGGGAAAGCGGGCGAGGAGGCGCGGGGCCGGGTGCCTACGGCCATACCGGACCGAACGCCCCCGATCCCGTCCGATCTCGGAAGGTAAACCGTCCCGGGCCTGGCTAGTACTTGGATGGGTGACCGCCTGGGAATCCCAGGTGCCGTAGGCAGCTTTTCCCGGTCCGAGTCAGCTCTCTCTCCTTTTCTGGGGGGGAAGGAGAGGGGGGGACGGGCCGGAAAGCCCCTCGTCGCTCCTGCCGAGTCGGAGGTCGCGGCCGCAGGTCACGGGTCTGGGCGCCTGGGGTCCGGCTCCCCACCCACCCGGCTTCCTCCGCGGAGGACCCCCCCCGGGGCCACCGAAGCCGCTGGGGGAGACCCCGGGCATGGGGCGGACTGGCCCGGACCCTCCCGGCCGCCGGCCCGCAGGTCCGCCCCGAATCCCCCCCCGCGGCCACCCAGGCCAGGCCTGGCCAGGCGGGACGGACGGCGGGTGTCCAGCGCCCAGCGGCTTCCTCCAGCGGGGACCCACGGACCCCAAAGCCGCAGGGGGAGGCCCCGGGCCCGGGACGGACTCGCTCGGACCCCCTGCGCCCGGCCGCCGGCCCGCGGGACCGCCCCGAATCCCCCCGCGGCCACCCAGGCCAGGCCTGGCCAGGCGGGACGGACGGCGGGTGTCCAGCGCCCAGCGGCTTCCTCCAGCGGGGACCCACGGACCCCAAAGCCGCAGGGGGAGGCCCCGGGCCCGGGCCCGACTCGCTCGGCCCCCCCGCCTCCCCTGCGCCCGGCCCCCGGCCCGCGGGACCGCCCCGAATCCCCCCGCGGCCACCCAGGCCAGGCCTGGCCTGGCGGGACGGACGGCGGGTGTCCAGCTCCCAGTGGCTTCCTCCAGCGGGGACCCACGGACCCCAAAGCCGCAGGGGGAGGCCCCGGGCCCGGGACGGACTCGCTCGGCCCCCCCGCCTCCCCTGCGCCCGGCCCCCGGCCCGCGGGACCGCCCCGAATCCCCCCGCGGCCATCCAGGCCAGGCCTGGCCTGGCGGGCCGGTGTGCGGCTCCCCCGGGCTTCCTCCCCCGACGACCCGCGCCCCCCTGAGCCGCAGGCGGAGACCCCGGCCCCGGGGCGGACCGGCCCGGGCTCGCTCGAGCCCCCTGCGCCCGGCCCGCAGGACCGCCCCCCCGAATCCCCCGGGAGAGGCCCGGCCTGCACGCCACTGACGACCCGCGGCCCCCAAAGTCGCAGGAGGCGCCCCCCCCCGGTTAGCCCCGTCTCGCTCCGCGCCCCCCGCCCCTCGCTGCCGGGACCGGGCGCCGCCCCAGAGTCAGCCGCAGCCGGCCGGCCTGAGAGCTGCCCTCCTGTGGACGACGGTGAGTTTACCTTGATACTAACCGGCCGTCAGCCAGGTCAACCCCATTGCTAGACTGGGGTGGACCTGGTGGCCGAGTGGGGACTTGGAACATTTGACAGCTGCTTCCCGGGGCTTGACCGGTTGTCCTGAACGCCCCCCACCCCCAGCCCCAGCCCCCGGCTCCTGCTCCCCTCTCCCCAGCCTCGGTGCTCCGCTCCCTGCCTCGGAGGCTGCCTCTCTGCGGCGCCTGCATCGCCTCCGAGGACGCGCACCCTCCGGAGGCTGGACGTAAACCCACCACTGCCGCTGACCCGGCTCTCCGAGGGACGACTGTGAGGCCTCCCCCCCCCCCCCACCCCCGGACCGCCCTGGGGACGACTGCTAAGCCTCCCCCACCGGACCGCCCGGGGCAAGACTGCTAAGCCTCCCTCCCACACACACACACACACACTGTCGGGGGAGGACTATTAAGCTTTCCCCCTGGAGCGCCCGGGGCGGACGACTGTTAAGCCTGCCCCCGGAGTCCTCGGGGGAGGACTATTAAGCTTTCCCCCCTGGAGCGCCCGGGGGGGGACGACTATTAAGCCTGGCCCCCGGAGTCCTCGGGGGACGACTATTAAGCCTCCCCCGGACTGGCCGGGGGGCGACTATTAAGCCTCCCCCGGACCTGCTCCGTCTCGACTATTAAGCCCCCCTCTGTGGTCCTCAAGACCACTGCCGTGCTGCCCTCGGAGTGGGGTGACACCCGGGCCGGAAAGCAAACCGGCCACCAGGTCAACCCGTCGAATCCAATGGGTTGACCTGGTGGCCGGAAAGCAAACCAGCCGCCAGGTCAACCCGTCGAAACCAATGGGTTGACCTGGTGGCCGGAAAGCAAAACGGCCGCCAGGTCAACCCAGTAGATTCAGCGGGTTGACCTGGTGGCCGAACGGGGACTTTGAAAATTTGACAGCCGCTTCCCGGGGGTTGACCTGTTGTCCCGGTGGGGACTTTGAACATTTGACAGCCGCCTCCCAGGGCTTGACCTATTGTCCCGGTGGGGACTTTGAGAATTTTACAGCCGCTTCCCGGGGCTTGACCTGGTGGCCGAGTGGGGACGTTGAACATTTGACAGCCGCTTCCAGGGGGTTGACCTGTTGTCCTGAACGCCCCCCACCTCCCCCCCGGCTCCTGCTCCCCACTCCCCAGCCTCGGTGCTCCGCTCCCTGCCTCGGAGGCTGCCTCTCTGCGGCGGCTGCATCGCGTCCGAGGACGCTCACCCTCCGGAGGCTGGACGTAAAGCCTGACACCCGCCACCGCCGCCGACACGGCTCTCGGAGGGACGACTCTGAGGCCTCCCCCCACCCCCGGACCGCCCTGGGGACGACTGCTAAGCCTCCCCCCCGCCCACACCCACACCCACACTGTCGGGGGATGACTCTTAAGCCTCTCCCAGACTGCCTGGGGAACGACTATTAAGCCTGCCCCCCGGAGCACTCGGGGGACGACTATTAAGCCTCCCGCGGACTGCCCGGGGGATGACTATTAAGCCTCCCCTGGAACGACTATTAAGCCTCCCCCGGACTGGCCGGGGGGCGACTATTAAGCCTATCCTCGGGGGAGGACTATTAAGCTTTCCCCCTGGAGCGCCCGGGGGGACGACTATTAAGCCTGGCCCCCGGAGTCCTCGGGGGACGACTATTAAGCCTCCCCCGGACCTGCTCCCTCTCGACTATTAAGCCCCCCCTCTGCGGTCCTCAGCACCACTGCCGCGCTGCCCTGGGAGTGGGGTGACATCCGGTCCGGAAAGCAAACCGGCCACCAGGTCAACCCGTCGAATCCAATGGGTTGACCTGGTGGCCGGAAAGCAAACCGGTCGCCAGGTCAACCCGTCGAATCCAATGGGTTGACCTGGTGGCCGGAAAGCAAACCGGCCGCCAGGTCAACCCAGTAGATTCAGCGGGTTGACCTGGTGGCCGAACGGGGACTTTGAAAATTTGACAGCCGCTTCCCGGGGGTTGACCTGTTGTCCCGGTGGGGACTTTGAACATTTGACAGCCGCCTCCCAGGGCTTGACCTGTTGTCCCGGGGGGGACTTTGAACATTTGACAGCCGCTTCCCGGGGCTTGATCGGTTGTCCTGAACGCCCCCCCCACCCACCCACCCCAGCCCCCGGCTCCTGCTCCCCTCTCCCCAGCCTCGGTGCTCCGCTCCTTGCCTCAGAGGCTGCCTCTCTGCGGCAGCTGCATCCCGTCCGAGGACGCTCACCCTCCGGAGGCTGGACGTAAAGCCTGACACCCGCCACCGCCGCCGACACGGCTCTCCGAGGGACGACTCTGAGGCCTCCCCCCACCCCCGGACCGCCCTGATGACGACTGCTAAGCCTCCCCCACCGGACCGCCCGGGGGAAGACTGCGACGCCTCCCGCCAGGCCCCCACCCAGCCTGGGGGAAGACTGCTAAGCCTCCCCCCCCACACACACACACACACTGTCGGGGGATGACGATTAAGCCTCTCCCGGACTGCCCGGGGGACGACTATTAAGCCTCCCCTGGAACCACTATTAAGCCTGCCCCCGGAGTCCTCGGATGACGACTGCTAAGCCTCCCCCACCGGACCGCCCGGGGCAAGACTGCTAAGCCTCCCTCCCACACACACACACACACTCTCGGGGGAGGACTATTAAGCTTTCCCCCTGGAGCGCCCGGGGCGGATGACTGTTAAGCCTGCCCCCGGAGTCCTCGGGGGACGACTATTAAGCCTGGCCCCCGGAGTACCCGGGGGACGACTATTAAGCCTCCCCCGCACTGGCCGGGGGACGACTATTAAGCCTCCCCCGGACCTGCTCCGTCTCGACTATTAAGCCCCCCTCTGCGGTCCTCAGCACCACTGCCGCGCTGCCCTGGCAGTGGGGTGACA
>NW_027053916.1:0-19338 GCF_011386835.1 Chrysemys picta bellii
TTCAGATTACATCCCCTAGATCTGAAACTTCCCATTAGTGTGATAAATCTCATTGTGTCTTTTATCCACCCTTGGAATCCTCTCTCTTTCTCCATGCACATTCTTTCTCTCTTCCTCCTTCTCTTTCTTTCTCTTTCTTTTCCTCCAACTATCTCTGTCTAACCTACCTCTATTTTCTCTCTTACTTTCTTCTCCTTCATATTCTCCGTCTCTCTCTTTATTGCTCTACCCCGTTCTCTTTACCTCCTTGCCTGTCTTTCTCTTTTTTCTTCCTCTTGAGTTCTCTCTCTCTTCCAGATCCTACAGTTCCCTCTTGCTTTCTCCTCTGCTCTGCTCCTGCTCCCCTCTCCATCTCAATCCCGTTCACTGATACAAAAACCTTTCAGGGTCTTCTATTTCCCAGATGGATGAAATACCCATTTGGGGTGAATCCTGATCTGACTCATGTCAATGGGAGTTTTGCCATTGATTTCAATGGGGCCAGGATTTCACCCGAGGGGTTTTTCTTCATAATTTATATCCCCCAGCCCTGGCCTCACCTCCTTCTAACCAATACCTCCCTCCTGTGAGACAAAGCCCAACCCAGAACACAGAATCCCAGCTGAGGTCTAACAATCCCCTTTGACAGACACAGATCGCCATCCTCAAGACAGTCGCCTCCTGCCTATGGGATGGGCCTTGGACTCACCTGTCTGGTGAATTCCTCACACACAGCCTTGGCCTCTCTTCCATAGCAGCGTGACCTGGACTGGGAGAATCTCCGGCATACACGGACATTCACGAGGCCGGGGACAGGGGTCCCATAGGTGTATCTGTAACCAGAGAGGGGTCAAAGAGACACAAGGTGCTTAGACAGGGAGACAGAATCAGTCAGAAGCGGCCTTTTCGGGCCCTTTATACCATTGCCCCTAAGGACTCTGTTGCTGGTTTCCTAATGTCTATTCTCTGGAGCTTGGTCTAGTCCTGTTTTTCAGTGACTCAAGTGATGGGACTCCAGCCATTTCCTGGGGGAGATTATTCCATTACCCAGCAGGCCTGCCCCATTAGGAAATGTTGCCTGATACTCAGGCTCCTCTTCTCCTTAATCAGTTGAGTTTCCCTTCTCCCAGTTCCCTCCCATTTGGCCACACCTTTCTGGTACGGAAGAGCCCAGACCTGCAGACAATATTCCAGGTGCAGTCTCCTCAGAGCTGTGGGGCCCAGAGCTGAACACTGTCTTCCAGGTGGGGTCGCATTAAGGCTGTATAGAGAGGGATTATCATCTTCTGTCACCACTACACGACACCTCTGGAGCACTGTTTTCAGCTCCGGGCACCTCTTTACCCGAAAGCCATTGACAAATTGGAGGGTGTTCAGAGAAGAGCAAGAAATATGAGCAGGGAGCTGGAGGGAGGGATTTATGAGGAAGGAAGGAAGAGTTAAATCTGGCGAGTCTTGTTACGGGATGTCTAAGTAGGGACGTAATTTCTGCCTACAAGTGTCTGAAGGAGGCATCACCAAGGGCAGGGGCAGGATTATTTAAGGGGGCACTTGGGGGTCTGATTAGGAAGGATGGAAGGATGTTAAGAAAGGGGAAATTTGGGATGAATAACAGAGAAAACCTTTCTGGGAGGGAGCTGTATGAGTCTGAGGCATCGTTTCCTGGGGCAGGGGGAGGAGCCCCATTTCTTGGGATGTTTAAAGCTTGAGCTGGGTGCAGACTAGACAGTAGGGAACAATCCTGCCCAGGGCCCCTGGGGATGGAGAGAAAGTGACCCAAGGGGCCTTCTCCAGCTCTGGTTTCTGGGGTAGCAGCAGGAAGGCAATGGTGGACAAGCACAAAGAACGGTGACTCAAACCCCGCGACTCACAGACCACAGACAGCCACTTTCAGCTCCTCATCCTGGATGGTGATTTTCTTGGGCAGCTTCACTGACACCTCGTACTTGGGCAGCACTGAGGGGGAGAGAAGGGCCAGACATTGAGCAGAGCAGAGGGAACACGTGTACATCACTGTCATTTCCCCACTGAGTGACAGATACAGCCTCTCCCCCTCCCACCCCCAAGGCATGGTGCCAGATCCTCAGCCTGCTATAAATCACCACAGCTCCATGGCTGCCAGTGCAGCTGTGCCAGCTTCCACCTGCTGAGGATCTGGCCAGGGACTGTGGAACTGAAGAGAAAGACACCGTAACCCTGCTCCCCTCCCCTTTGCTCCCCTTGCCCAACCCCACCGCCGGCTGTCGTTGCTTTTGAGGCTGTATTTCAAACTATGCTACGCAAGTGATACCTAGTGAGGGCCCAACTCCCCAGTGCACCATCGTCACTCACCAGATTTAAAGGGCCACATTCACTGTGTGATCTGGCTCGTGTGCTGCTCCAGTGAAGCAAAGCAGCCATAAGCCCGGTTACTTTGCGTCCCTGGAGTGGTACAAAGCAGACGGACTGCACCAGGGAACCGGGCCCGAAAGTTCAGCCATTTTAAAGGTATCCCTGCGTGAAAAGAGTCGGATAAAAGCTGTTTCATAACACGGTAAAAGCAAATATTGTTTCCTGCTGGCTGAGCTCACAGACTGCATTCGCCTCCTGGCTGGGCACTAGACTGCCAAGTTTCAGCCCCAAAGTGAATTTTCTCAGAAGTTCTGAACTAACTGAATTAGGGGTAATAATGGGAGAGAGACACTGGTGGGGGTGGGGGGGGGGGAAGAGTGGAGAGCAAACTCAATAAGAGCTGCTGTAGGTATAAGGCTCAGGCAAAAGCCAGCATGGCTTGGAGTGGCACATGCAGAGGCATCCCAAGCAAGGAGGTGACAGTCTGTCCAGAGCCAGGTCACATTGGAGCACTGGAACCAGTGAGATCGGCCCAGTTGGAGCACAGGCTGGTCACTGTGCCCGCACTGCCATGCTGACTGGTGTTCGGAGCTCTGCGGATTTGCCCTACAAGAGCACTGCTTTAAAGCCCTTCAGTTGCGACACCATGTGGTACCTATCCCGCAGTTCCCAGCACAGACCCCAGAAGCAGTGGATTCTGGGAAGTTTCAGAATGCCCTGTTGGACAGCAGGGAAAGGAGTAGTGGAGCCACCGTTACTAACCCGTTCAGAATGAGCTGGTTCTTAGGCTTGCTGAGAGCAAGCTCTTGGAATGCTTGTAAGTGGCTGGAGCATTTCTGTGGGACAATTCACAAGTGGTCGGGGTCGGGGCTGGAGTGGTACATTTCCCTAGTCTAGACAGTGCTGTAATTTCTCTCTCCTTGAGTGATTCGTGGCAACCACTATAATTAAAGTTCTTTGAGAATCTACCGCTCCTGCTGGCCTCATTTTCCTTTCCTCATAAACCTTCCGAAAGATTGTCCTTTGGGGATGATGTTTTCCGGGCTTGGTCTCCAGCCAAAATGTCTTTATTTATTTATTTTGAACATTTGAAGATGTTCTGGGTGTCAGGGGCCGCAAGGACAAAGGTGTGAAGACCCGAGTGGGAGAAGGGTAGAAAGGAGAGGTGAGTTAAGCCAGTTTCATTGGCAGAGCACAGGGGGAGAAAACTGTGCCACTGTAATGCAGCATGCACATAGTTTGTTCTGCATTCGTACCATATACTGCACACAACTGGTAGGAAAGACCCTACACAAAAATAAAGCTGCATTGTACTGAGGCTGGAATCACAGCCCAAATCCAGTAGGCCCGAGGGATAGGCCTTTGTAGTCAGATCCAGATACTCCCGAGCTTACAGTGAACAGTGACACTGGCAGTTCAAGTGCTGAGGAGAAACCTACACACCACTGGATGTGGGCTCAGATCCTGATCAGTTAAAGGCTCCAGTGTTTTCCTGGCCCATTCCTCAGATCACTCTTCACTCATCTACACCCCAGACAATCCTGAACTGGATTTTTGTGCCTGGAATGGTTGAATCCCAGACGGTTGCTCCTGCTTCCAACACCGCCAACCCCAGCACGAGTGGGACCCTTCCTTAGCATATTCCTCCACAGAGATGTTTCAATAAGTCTCTTTCACAGACTGGATGCCTTCCTAGTCTGGGCACAGTCCTTCCCCTGGTACAGCCCTTGTTCCAGCTCAGGTGATAGCTAGGGGACTCCTCATGATGGCTCTCTCATTGTTCTGTTCCACCTATTTATATATCTTTTGCATAAGGAGGGAATCCTTTGTCCCTCTCTGGATTCCCACCCCCTCCTTCTCAATGGAAAAGCAACCTGGTGCAAGATGGATTCCAGTTCAGGTGACATGATCACATGTCACTGTAAGACTTCATTACCCACTTGACAGCACACAGGTATACAGGGAGACTTACAAGTAAAAGAGAGCCATCTGCAGACGATTGTCCTGGTTAATGGGAGTCATCAAGATTCCAAACCACCATTAATGACCAACACTTTGCATAATTACAATAGGCCCTCAGAGTTCTATTTCATATTTCTAGTTTCAGATACATGAGTGGTACATTTATACAACTAGGATGACCACACTCAGTAGATGATAAGCTTTGTAATGATACCTTACAAGAGACCTTTTGCATGAAGCATATTCCAGTTACATTATATTTAACTCATGAGCATATTTTCATAAAATCCTATAGAGTGCAACATCACACAATGGATTTGGCCTGATGTGAGGGGTTCTCTCCAGATGCTGTTTTTAAACCGGTCTCAGAAAATAGCTCACGAAGAAGAGAAGCGGCTAATCAAAGCTGAGAGTGACAAATGGTGAACACTTGGGTTTCTGGAATGGCAAAGAACCCTTACCATGGGCTTGGGTGCCATGAGGGTTCTCTAAGAGACGGGAAGCATCACCAAGTTAAGGGCTCCAGAGAAACTGGCCAATATTTTCAAACTTTAGGAGGCCTGAATTTCCGCCCCTAAACCCACTTTTAAGCAACTAACTACAAGTGACCTGATTTCCATAGGTGCTGAGCACTCCAAACTCCTAGTGAAATCAACAGGAGCTGTGGGTGCTCAGCTCCTCTTCAAATCAGGCCACTTAGAAGTTATTTAGGTGCCTAATTTAAGGCATCCTATTTTCAAAATGTAACCAAAGCCTATTTCATGCCGTTACAGGATGAGTTTTGCTAATAGCAGATATCACTGACTAAAAATCCAACACAAACGGTGAATCAATGGGAATGATGTCATCAAAGGATGACATATCCCCTCTGGCTTGGGTAACAAATGAAGTAGCTGCCCATTGGTTCTCAGACAACCAATCAGAAAGGATGTTTTTTCTCTGTCTGCACTGAGGTTATAAAAGGCTGCAGGCTCAGACAGGGTCAGCATACTACTGTGGTGATTTCAAGAGGTGGCTTAACCAAGCCACACTTGGTCAGGCCAGTCATAATCAGGCCAGACCAGGAAGAAATCAAAGAAGGCAAAATAAGAGCGAGAAAAGCAAGTGAACAGAGCCAGGAACAGAAGGAAAGAGAGTCAGGCAAGCCAAGCAAAGAAAGACACAGGCAAGTGGAGCCAAGCAAGGAAACATCCACTGAAGCCAAGCAAGTCAAGAAAAAAGCTAGGCAGGCCAATTCCTGAGGAAAGACTCAGGGAAACCAAGCAGAGAAAACAAAAGAAAGCCAAGAAAGTCAAGCCAAGTGTTGCTGGAACACTAGAAGTCTGCAACATGACTGAATCTGAGTCTGAGTCTGAGTCTGAGCACTCTGGTGAGCCCTCAACCGCAAAAGACCCTAAAGGCCAAAATCACCCGTTCTTTCCGGGCAGGGCTGCAGTTCTCTGTCAGTCGCATAGACAGATTGCTCCGCAAAGGACAATTTGCAGACCGTATTGGAGCTGGAGCCCCAGTATATATGGCCGCGGTGCTTCAATAAGTGACTCATGAGCTTGTGGATATTGCTGGGGAAGTCGCTGCACGCAGCAAGAAGCGTCGGATTTCCCCACGCCGCTTGCAGCTGGCCATTCACAGCGACTCAGAGCTCAAGAAACTGCTGGGAGGTATCACCATCTCTCAGGGCGGAGTCCTGCACTTAAATCAGCCTGTGGTTTTACCTTCCAAGAAGAGGAATGGCAGGAGAGCCATCAAGAGAAGGGTTGCCCCTGCTCCTGTCTCTGTTAAGTGAGAACAGAGCAAAGGGGAGACTGCCACCCCAGATTTGGGAGATATGACATTGACTTGATTGCAAGGCTCTTTCAAATGCATCAGTATGGTCTAATAAAAGCAGTTAAAATGCCTGGTCTTCTTTTGTGAATTAATTTCCTCTTTTACTATCCTACAATTTTAAGGGATCATTCAGTTGGTCAGGTAGCTGCATTGATAATATGGTATAAAAGCCTAGAAAGATAGAACTCAATCATTTCATTAAGAAATTTACATCAGAAATGGTCTAAATGGTGTCAAGTATCAGAGGGGAGGCGTTTTAGTCTGGATCTGTAAAAAGCGACAAAGAGTCCTGTGGCACCTTATAGACCAACAGACGTATTGGAGCATAAATGTCTAAATGGTGTAGATTCTGGGAGGTGATTTCTGTGTTTTTTTCAGGCATTTCCCCAATAGATTGAAGATTAGGAACATTTTTCCCATAGTGAAGTTGATGTGTACTGCATGTTTTGTGAAAACAGAAAAAGGAACAAACTCATGACAGAAAAATGTAATCCATTACACATGAAGGATAAAGCCTATGGGCCTGGTTTTTCTTTTTGTTTTGTTCTTTTTGTTTTGTTTTGTTTTGTTTTAGTTCCCCCATTATAAAACCATTGACTCGTTTAGAGTAATATCAGATGTATACAGTATAAGTGATACTAGAATCAGGCTTTCTGAAATTATTAAATACCTGGAGGGGTTCACATAAACTTTGATCACCTTTTTAAAGGGAAAACATTACCCACTTGCCAGCACACAGGTATACAGGGAGACTTACAAGTAAAAGTAAAATTTATGCTCTAATAAATTTGTTAGTCTCTAAGGTGCCACAAGTACTCCTGTTCTTTTTGCGGATACAGACTAACCCGGCTTCTCCTCTGAAACCTGAAGTAAAAGAGAGCCATCTGCAGACGATTGTCCTGGTTAATGGGAGTCATCAAGATTCCAAACCACCATTAATGGCCCACACTTTGCATAATTACAATAGGCCCTCGGAGTTCTATTTCATATTTCTAGTTTCAGATACATGAGTGGTACATTTATACAACTAGGATGACCACACTCAGTAGATGATAAGCTTTGTAATGATACCTTACAAGAGACCTTTTGCATGAAGCATATTCCAGTTACATTATATTTAACTCATGAGCATATTTTCATAAAATCCTATAGAGTGCAACATCACACAATGGATTTGGCCTGATGTGAGGGGTTCTCTCCAGATGCTGTTTTTAAACCGGTCTCAGAAAATAGCTCACGAAGAAGAGAAGCGGCTAATCAAAGCTGAGAGTGACAAATGGTGAACACTTGGGTTTCTGGAATGGCAAAGAACCCTTACCATGGGCTTGGGTGCCATGAGGGTTCTCTAAGAGACGGGAAGCATCACCAAGTTAAGGGCTCCAGAGAAACTGGCCAATATTTTCAAACTTTAGGAGGCCTGAATTTCCGCCCCTAAACCCACTTTTAAGCAACTAACTACAAGTGACCTGATTTCCATAGGTGCTGAGCACTCCAAACTCCTAGTGAAATCAACAGGAGCTGTGGGTGCTCAGCTCCTCTTCAAATCAGGCCACTTATAAGTTATTTAGGTGCCTAATTTAAGGCATCCTATTTTCAAAATGTAACCAAAGCCTATTTCATGCCGTTACAGGATGAGTTTTGCTAATAGCAGATATCACTGACTAAAAATCCAACACAAACGGTGAATCAATGGGAATGATGTCATCAAAGGATGACATATCCCCTCTGGCTTGGGTAACAAATGAAGTAGCTGCCCATTGGTTCTCAGACAACCAATCAGAAAGGATGTTTTTTCTCTGTCTGCACTGAGGTTATAAAAGGCTGCAGGCTCAGACAGGGTCAGCATACTACTGTGGTGATTTCAAGAGGTGGCTTAACCAAGCCACACTTGGTCAGGCCAGTCATAATCAGGCCAGACCAGGAAGAAATCAAAGAAGGCAAAATAAGAGCGAGAAAAGCAAGTGAACAGAGCCAGGAACAGAAGGAAAGAGAGTCAGGCAAGCCAAGCAAAGAAAGACACAGGCAAGTGGAGCCAAGCAAGGAAACATCCACTGAAGCCAAGCAAGTCAAGAAAAAAGCTAGGCAGGCCAATTCCTGAGGAAAGACTCAGGGAAACCAAGCAGAGAAAACAAAAGAAAGCCAAGAAAGTCAAGCCAAGTGTTGCTGGAACACTAGAAGTCTGCAACATGACTGAGTCTGAGTCTGAGTCTGAGCACTCTGGTGAGCCCTCAACCGCAAAAGACCCTAAAGGCCAAAATCACCCGTTCTTTCCGGGCAGGGCTGCAGTTCTCTGTCAGTCGCATAGACAGATTGCTCCGCAAAGGACAATTTGCAGACCGTATTGGAGCTGGAGCCCCGGTATATATGGCCGCGGTGCTTCAATAAGCTTGTGGATATTGCTGGGGAAGTCGCTGCACGCAGCAAGAAGCGTCGGATTTCCCCACGCCGCTTGCAGCTGGCCATTCACAGCGACTCAGAGCTCAAGAAACTGCTGGGAGGTATCACCATCTCTCAGGGCGGAGTCCTGCACTTAAATCAGCCTGTGGTTTTACCTTCCAAGAAGAGGAATGGCAGGAGAGCCATCAAGAGAAGGGTTGCCCCTGCTCCTGTCTCTGTTAAGTGAGAACAGAGCAAAGGGGAGACTGCCACCCCAGATTTGGGAGATATGACATTGACTTGATTGCAAGGCTCTTTCAAATGCATCAGTATGGTCTAATAAAAGCAGTTAAAATGCCTGGTCTTCTTTTGTGAATTAATTTCCTCTTTTACTATCCTACAATTTTAAGGGATCATTCAGTTGGTCAGGTAGCTGCATTGATAATATGGTATAAAAGCCTAGAAAGATAGAACTCAATCATTTCATTAAGAAATTTACATCAGAAATGGTCTAAATGGTGTCAAGTATCAGAGGGGAGGCGTTTTAGTCTGGATCTGTAAAAAGCGACAAAGAGTCCTGTGGCACCTTATAGACCAACAGACGTATTGGAGCATAAATGTCTAAATGGTGTAGATTCTGGGAGGTGATTTCTGTGTTTTTTTCAGGCATTTCCCCAATAGATTGAAGATTAGGAACATTTTTCCCATAGTGAAGTTGATGTGTACTGCATGTTTTGTGAAAACAGAAAAAGGAACAAACTCATGACAGAAAAATGTAATCCATTACACATGAAGGATAAAGCCTATGGGCCTGGTTTTTCTTTTTGTTTTGTTCTTTTTGTTTTGTTTTGTTTTGTTTTAGTTCCCCCATTATAAAACCATTGACTCGTTTAGAGTAATATCAGATGTATACAGTATAAGTGATACTAGAATCAGGCTTTCTGAAATTATTAAATACCTGGAGGGGTTCACATAAACTTTGATCACCTTTTTAAAGGGAAAACATTACCCACTTGCCAGCACACAGGTATACAGGGAGACTTACAAGTAAAAGTAAAATTTATGCTCTAATAAATTTGTTAGTCTCTAAGGTGCCACAAGTACTCCTGTTCTTTTTGCGGATACAGACTAACCCGGCTTCTCCTCTGAAACCTGAAGTAAAAGAGAGCCATCTGCAGACGATTGTCCTGGTTAATGGGAGTCATCAAGATTCCAAACCACCATTAATGGCCCACACTTTGCATAATTACAATAGGCCCTCGGAGTTCTATTTCATATTTCTAGTTTCAGATACATGAGTGGTACATTTATACAACTAGGATGACCACACTCAGTAGATGATAAGCTTTGTAATGATACCTTACAAGAGACCTTTTGCATGAAGCATATTCCAGTTACATTATATTTAACTCATGAGCATATTTTCATAAAATCCTATAGAGTGCAACATCACACAATGGATTTGGCCTGATGTGAGGGGTTCTCTCCAGATGCTGTTTTTAAACCGGTCTCAGAAAATAGCTCACGAAGAAGAGAAGCGGCTAATCAAAGCTGAGAGTGACAAATGGTGAACACTTGGGTTTCTGGAATGGCAAAGAACCCTTACCATGGGCTTGGGTGCCATGAGGGTTCTCTAAGAGACGGGAAGCATCACCAAGTTAAGGGCTCCAGAGAAACTGGCCAATATTTTCAAACTTTAGGAGGCCTGAATTTCCGCCCCTAAACCCACTTTTAAGCAACTAACTACAAGTGACCTGATTTCCATAGGTGCTGAGCACTCCAAACTCCTAGTGAAATCAACAGGAGCTGTGGGTGCTCAGCTCCTCTTCAAATCAGGCCACTTATAAGTTATTTAGGTGCCTAATTTAAGGCATCCTATTTTCAAAATGTAACCAAAGCCTATTTCATGCCGTTACAGGATGAGTTTTGCTAATAGCAGATATCACTGACTAAAAATCCAACACAAACGGTGAATCAATGGGAATGATGTCATCAAAGGATGACATATCCCCTCTGGCTTGGGTAACAAATGAAGTAGCTGCCCATTGGTTCTCAGACAACCAATCAGAAAGGATGTTTTTTCTCTGTCTGCACTGAGGTTATAAAAGGCTGCAGGCTCAGACAGGGTCAGCATACTACTGTGGTGATTTCAAGAGGTGGCTTAACCAAGCCACACTTGGTCAGGCCAGTCATAATCAGGCCAGACCAGGAAGAAATCAAAGAAGGCAAAATAAGAGCGAGAAAAGCAAGTGAACAGAGCCAGGAACAGAAGGAAAGAGAGTCAGGCAAGCCAAGCAAAGAAAGACACAGGCAAGTGGAGCCAAGCAAGGAAACATCCACTGAAGCCAAGCAAGTCAAGAAAAAAGCTAGGCAGGCCAATTCCTGAGGAAAGACTCAGGGAAACCAAGCAGAGAAAACAAAAGAAAGCCAAGAAAGTCAAGCCAAGTGTTGCTGGAACACTAGAAGTCTGCAACATGACTGAGTCTGAGTCTGAGTCTGAGCACTCTGGTGAGCCCTCAACCGCAAAAGACCCTAAAGGCCAAAATCACCCGTTCTTTCCGGGCAGGGCTGCAGTTCTCTGTCAGTCGCATAGACAGATTGCTCCGCAAAGGACAATTTGCAGACCGTATTGGAGCTGGAGCCCCGGTATATATGGCCGCGGTGCTTCAATAAGCTTGTGGATATTGCTGGGGAAGTCGCTGCACGCAGCAAGAAGCGTCGGATTTCCCCACGCCGCTTGCAGCTGGCCATTCACAGCAACTCAGAGCTCAAGAAACTGCTGGGAGGTATCACCATCTCTCAGGGCGGAGTCCTGCACTTAAATCAGCCTGTGGTTTTACCTTCCAAGAAGAGGAATGGCAGGAGAGCCATCAAGAGAAGGGTTGCCCCTGCTCCTGTCTCTGTTAAGTGAGAACAGAGCAAAGGGGAGACTGCCACCCCAGTTTTGGGAGAAATGACATTGACTTGATTGCAAGGCTCTTTCAAATGCATCAGTATGGTCTAATAAAAGCAGTTAAAATGCCTGGTCTTCTTTTGTGAATTAATTTCCTCTTTTACTATCCTACAATTTTAAGGGATCATTCAGTTGGTTAGGTAGCTGCATTGATAATATGGTAGAAAAGCCTAGAAAGATAGAACTCAATCATTTCATTAAGAAATTTACATCAGAAATGGTCTAAATGGTGTCAAGTATCAGAGGGGAGGCGTTTTAGTCTGGATCTGTAAAAAGCGACAAAGAGTCCTGTGGCACCTTATAGACCAACAGACGTATTGGAGCATAAATGTCTAAATGGTGTAGATTCTGGGAGGTGATTTCTGTGTTTTTTACAGGCATTTCCCCAATAGATTGAAGATTAGGAACATTTTTCCCATAGTGAAGTTGATGTGTACTGCATGTTTTGTGAAAACAGAAAAAGGAACAAACTCATGACAGAAAAATGTAATCCATTACACATGAAGGATAAAGCCTATGGGCCTGGTTTTTCTTTTTGTTTTGTTTTGTTTTGTTTTGTTTTAGTTCCCCCATTATAAAACCATTGACTCGTTTAGAGTAATATCAGATTTATACAGTATAAGTGATACTAGAATCAGGCTTTGTGAAATTATTAAATACCTGGAGGGGTTCACATAAACTTTGATCACCTTTTTAAAGGGAAAACATTACCCACTTGCCAGCACACAGGTATACAGGGAGACTTACAAGTAAAAGTAAAATTTATGCTCTAATAAATTTGTTAGTCTCTAAGGTGCCACAAGTACTCCTGTTCTTTTTGCGGATACAGACTAACCCGGCTTCTACTCTGAAACCTGAAGTAAAAGAGAGCCATCTGCAGACGATTGTCCTGGTTAATGGGAGTCATCAAGATTCCAAACCACCATTAATGGCCCACACTTTGCATAATTACAATAGGCCCTCAGAGTTCTATTTCATATTTCTAGTTTCAGATACATGAGTGGTACATTTATACAACTAGGATGACCACACTCAGTAGATGATAAGCTTTGTAATGATACCTTACAAGAGACCTTTTGCATGAAGCATATTCCAGTTACATTATATTTAACTCATGAGCATATTTTCATAAAATCCTATAGAGTGCAACATCACACAAGGGATTTGGCCTGATGTGAGGGGTTCTCTCCAGATGCTGTTTTTAAACCGGTCTCAGAAAATAGCTCACGAAGAAGAGAAGCGGCTAATCAAAGCTGAGAGTGACAAATGGTGAACACTTGGGTTTCTGGAATGGCAAAGAACCCTTACCATGGGCTTGGGTGCCATGAGGGTTCTCTAAGAGACGGGAAGCATCACCAAGTTAAGGGCTCCAGAGAAACTGGCCAATATTTTCAAACTTTAGGAGGCCTGAATTTCCGCCCCTAAACCCACTTTTAAGCAACTAACTACAAGTGACCTGATTTCCATAGGTGCTGAGCACTCCAAACTCCTAGTGAAATCAACAGGAGCTGTGGGTGCTCAGCTCCTCTTCAAATCAGGCCACTTAGAAGTTATTTAGGTGCCTAATTTAAGGCATCCTATTTTCAAAATGTAACCAAAGCCTATTTCATGCCGTTACAGGATGAGTTTTGCTAATAGCAGATATCACTGACTAAAAATCCAACACAAACGGTGAATCAATGGGAATGATGTCATCAAAGGATGACATATCCCCTCTGGCTTGGGTAACAAATGAAGTAGCTGCCCATTGGTTCTCAGACAACCAATCAGAAAGGATGTTTTTTCTCTGTCTGCACTGAGGTTATAAAAGGCTGCAGGCTCAGACAGGGTCAGCATACTACTGTGGTGATTTCAAGAGGTGGCTTAACCAAGCCACACTTGGTCAGGCCAGTCATAATCAGGCCAGACCAGGAAGAAATCAAAGAAGGCAAAATAAGAGCGAGAAAACCAAGGGAACAGAGCCAGGAACAGAAGGAAAGAGAGTCAGGCAAGCCAAGCAAAGAAAGACACAGGCAAGTGGAGCCAAGCAAGGAAACATCCACTGAAGCCAAGCAAGTCAAGAAAAAAGCTAGGCAGGCCAATTCCTGAGGAAAGACTCAGGGAAACCAAGCAGAGAAAACAAAAGAAAGCCAAGAAAGTCAAGCCAAGTGTTGCTGGAACACTAGAAGTCTGCAACATGACTGAGTCTGAGTCTGAGTCTGAGTCTGAGCACTCTGGTGAGCCCTCAACCGCAAAAGACCCTAAAGGCCAAAATCACCCGTTCTTTCCGGGCAGGGCTGCAGTTCTCTGTCAGTCGCATAGACAGATTGCTCCGCAAAGGACAATTTGCAGACCGTATTGGAGCTGGAGCCCCAGTATATATGGCCGCGGTGCTTCAATAAGTGACTCATGAGCTTGTGGATATTGCTGGGGAAGTCGCTGCACGCAGCAAGAAGCGTCGGATTTCCCCACGCCACTTGCAGCTGGCCATTCACAGCGACTCAGAGCTCAAGAAACTGCTGGGAGGTATCACCATCTCTCAGGGCGGAGTCCTGCACTTAAATCAGCCTGTGGTTTTACCTTCCAAGAAGAGGAATGGCAGGAGAGCCATCAAGAGAAGGGTTGCCCCTGCTCCTGTCTCTGTTAAGTGAGAACAGAGCAAAGGGGAGACTGCCACCCCAGATTTGGGAGAAATGACATTGACTTGATTGCAAGGCTCTTTCAAATGCATCAGTATGGTCTAATAAAAGCAGTTAAAATGCCTGGTCTTCTTTTGTGAATTAATTTCCTCTTTTACTATCCTACAATTTTAAGGGATCATTCAGTTGGTCAGGTAGCTGCATTGATAATATGGTAGAAAAGCCTAGAAAGATAGAACTCAATCATTTCATTAAGAAATTTACATCAGAAATGGTCTAAATGGTGTCAAGTATCAGAGGGGAGGCGTTTTAGTCTGGATCTGTAAAAAGCGACAAAGAGTCCTGTGGCACCTTATAGACCAACAGACGTATTGGAGCATAAATGTCTAAATGGTGTAGATTCTGGGAGGTGATTTCTGTGTTTTTTTCAGGCATTTCCCCAATAGAATGAAGATTAGGAACATTTTTCCCATAGTGAAGTTGATGTGTACTGCATGTTTTGTGAAAACAGAAAAAGGAACAAACTCATGACAGAAAAATGTAATCCATTACACATGAAGGATAAAGCCTATGGGCCTGGTTTTTCTTTTTGTTTTGTTCTTTTTGTTTTGTTTTGTTTTGTTTTAGTTCCCCCATTATAAAACCATTGACTCGTTTAGAGTAATATCAGATTTATACAGTATAAGTGATACTAGAATCAGGCTTTCTGAAATTATTAAATACCTGGAGGGGTTCACATAAACTTTGATCACCTTTTTAAAGGGAAAACATTACCCACTTGCCAGCACACAGGTATACAGGGAGACTTACAAGTAAAAGTAAAATTTATGCTCTAATAAATTTGTTAGTCTCTAAGGTGCCACAAGTACTCCTGTTCTTTTTGCGGATACAGACTAACCCGGCTTCTACTCTGAAACCTGAAGTAAAAGAGAGCCATCTGCAGACGATTGTCCTGGTTAATGGGAGTCATCAAGATTCCAAACCACCATTAATGGCCCACACTTTGCATAATTACAATAGGCCCTCAGAGTTCTATTTCATAGTTCTAGTTTCAGATACATGAGTGGTACATTTATACAACTAGGATGACCACACTCAGTAGATGATAAGCTTTGTAATGATACCTTACAAGAGACCTTTTGCATGAAGCATATTCCAGTTACATTATATTTAACTCATTAGCATATTTTCATAAAATCCTATAGAGTGCAACATCACACAATGGATTTGGCCTGATGTGAGGGGTTCTCTCCAGATGCTGTTTTTAAACCGGTCTCAGAAAATAGCTCACGAAGAAGAGAAGCGGCTAATCAAAGCTGAGAGTGACAAATGGTGAACACTTGGGTTTCTGGAATGGCAAAGAACCCTTACCATGGGCTTGGGTGCCATGAGGGTTCTCTAAGAGACGGGAAGCATCACCAAGTTAAGGGCTCCAGAGAAACTGGCCAATATTTTCAAACTTTAGGAGGCCTGAATTTCCGCCCCTAAACCCACTTTTAAGCAACTAACTACAAGTGACCTGATTTCCATAGGTGCTGAGCACTCCAAACTCCTAGTGAAATCAACAGGAGCTGTGGGTGCTCAGCTCCTCTTCAAATCAGGCCACTTAGAAGTTATTTAGGTGCCTAATTTAAGGCATCCTATTTTCAAAATGTAACCAAAGCCTATTTCATGCCGTTACAGGATGAGTTTTGCTAATAGCAGATATCACTGACTAAAAATCCAACACAAACGGTGAATCAATGGGAATGATGTCATCAAAGGATGACATATCCCCTCTGGCTTGGGTAACAAATGAAGTAGCTGCCCATTGGTTCTCAGACAACCAATCAGAAAGGATGTTTTTTCTCTGTCTGCACTGAGGTTATAAAAGGCTGCAGGCTCAGACAGGGTCAGCATACTACTGTGGTGATTTCAAGAGGTGGCTTAACCAAGCCACACTTGGTCAGGCCAGTCATAATCAGGCCAGACCAGGAAGAAATCAAAGAAGGCAAAATAAGAGCGAGAAAAGCAAGGGAACAGAGCCAGGAACAGAAGGAAAGAGAGTCAGGCAAGCCAAGCAAAGAAAGACACAGGCAAGTGGAGCCAAGCAAGGAAACATCCACTGAAGCCAAGCAAGTCAAGAAAAAAGCTAGGCAGGCCAATTCCTGAGGAAAGACTCAGGGAAACCAAGCAGAGAAAACAAAAGAAAGCCAAGAAAGTCAAGCCAAGTGTTGCTGGAACACTAGAAGTCTGCAACATGACTGAGTCTGAGTCTGAGTCTGAGTCTGAGTCTGAGCACTCTGGTGAGCCCTCAACCGCAAAAGACCCTAAAGGCCAAAATCACCCGTTCTTTCCGGGCAGGGCTGCAGTTCTCTGTCAGTCGCATAGACAGATTGTTCCGCAAAGGACAATTTGCAGACCGTATTGGAGCTGGAGCCCCAGTATATATGGCCGCGGTGCTTCAATAAGTGACTCATGAGCTTGTGGATATTGCTGGGGAAGTCGCTGCACGCAGCAAGAAGCGTCGGATTTCCCCACGCCACTTGCAGCTGGCCATTCACAGCGACTCAGAGCTCAAGAAACTGCTGGGAGGTATCACCATCTCTCAGGGCGGAGTCCTGCACTTAAATCAGCCTGTGGTTTTACCTTCCAAGAAGAGGAATGGCAGGAGAGCCATCAAGAGAAGGGTTGCCCCTGCTCCTGTCTCTGTTAAGTGAGAACAGAGCAAAGGGGAGACTGCCACCCCAGATTTGGGAGAAATGACATTGACTTGATTGCAAGGCTCTTTCAAATGCATCAGTATGGTCTAATAAAAGCAGTTAAAATGCCTGGTCTTCTTTTGTGAATTAATTTCCTCTTTTACTATCCTACAATTTTAAGGGATCATTCAGTTGGTCAGGTAGCTGCATTGATAATATGGTATAAAAGCCTAGAAAGATAGAACTCAATCATTTCATTAAGAAATTTACATCAGAAATGGTCTAAATGGTGTCAAGTATCAGAGGGGAGGCGTTTTAGTCTGGATCTGTAAAAAGCGACAAAGAGTCCTGTGGCACCTTATAGACCAACAGACGTATTGGAGCATAAATGTCTAAATGGTGTAGATTCTGGGAGGTGATTTCTGTGTTTTTTTCAGGCATTTCCCCAATAGATTGAAGATTAGGAACATTTTTCCCATAGTGAAGTTGATGTGTACTGCATGTTTTGTGAAAACAGAAAAAGGAACAAACTCATGACAGAAAAATGTAATCCATTACACATGAAGGATAAAGCCTATGGGCCTGGTTTTTCTTTTTGTTTTGTTCTTTTTGTTTTGTTTTGTTTTAGTTCCCCCATTATAAAACCATTGACTCGTTTAGAGTAATATCAGATTTATACAGTATAAGTGATACTAGAATCAGGCTTTCTGAAATTATTAAATACCTGGAGGGGTTCACATAAACTTTCATCACCTTTTTAAAGGGAAAACATTACCCACTTGCCAGCACACAGGTATACAGGGAGACTTACAAGTAAAAGTAAAATTTATGCTCTAATAAATTTGTTAGTCTCTAAGGTGCCACAAGTACTCCTGTTCTTTTTGCGGATACAGACTAACCCGGCTTCTCCTCTGAAACCTGAAGTAAAAGAGAGCCATCTGCAGACGATTGTCCTGGTTAATGGGAGTCATCAAGATTCCAAACCACCATTAATGGCCCACACTTTGCATAATTACAATAGGCCCTCAGAGTTCTATTTCATATTTCTAGTTTCAGATACATGAGTGGTACATTTATACAACTAGGATGACCACACTCAGTAGATGATAAGCTTTGTAATGATACCTTACAAGAGACCTTTTGCATGAAGCATATTCCAGTTACATTATATTTAACTCATGAGCATATTTTCATAAAATCCTATAGAGTGCAACATCACACAAGGGATTTGGCCTGATGTGAGGGGTTCTCTCCAGATGCTGTTTTTAAACCGGTCTCAGAAAATAGCTCACGAAGAAGAGAAGCGGCTAATCAAAGCTGAGAGTGACAAATGGTGAACACTTGGGTTTCTGGAATGGCAAAGAACCCTTACCATGGGCTTGGGTGCCATGAGGGTTCTCTAAGAGACGGGAAGCATCACCAAGTTAAGGGCTCCAGAGAAACTGGCCAATATTTTCAAACTTTAGGAGGCCTGAATTTCCGCCCCTAAACCCACTTTTAAGCAACTAACTACAAGTGACCTGATTTCCATAGGTGCTGAGCACTCCAAACTCCTAGTGAAATCAACAGGAGCTGTGGGTGCTCAGCTCCTCTTCAAATCAGGCCACTTAGAAGTTATTTAGGTGCCTAATTTAAGGCATCCTATTTTCAAAATGTAACCAAAGCCTATTTCATGCCGTTACAGGATGAGTTTTGCTAATAGCAGATATCACTGACTAAAAATCCAACACAAACGGTGAATCAATGGGAATGATGTCATCAAAGGATGACATATCCCCTCTGGCTTGGGTAACAAATGAAGTAGCTGCCCATTGGTTCTCAGACAACCAATCAGAAAGGATGTTTTTTCTCTGTCTGCACTGAGGTTATAAAAGGCTGCAGGCTCAGACAGGGTCAGCATACTACTGTGGTGATTTCAAGAGGTGGCTTAACCAAGCCACACTTGGTCAGGCCAGTCATAATCAGGCCAGACCAGGAAGAAATCAAAGAAGGCAAAATAAGAGCGAGAAAAGCAAGTGAACAGAGCCAGGAACAGAAGGAAAGAGAGTCAGGCAAGCCAAGCAAAGAAAGACACAGGCAAGTGGAGCCAAGCAAGGAAACATCCACTGAAGCCAAGCAAGTCAAGAAAAAAGCTAGGCAGGCCAATTCCTGAGGAAAGACTCAGGGAAACCAAGCAGAGAAAACAAAAGAAAGCCAAGAAAGTCAAGCCAAGTGTTGCTGGAACACTAGAAGTCTGCAACATGACTGAGTCTGAGTCTGAGTCTGAGTCTGAGCACTCTGGTGAGCCCTCAACCACAAAAGACCCTAAAGGCCCAAATCACCCGTTCTTTCCGGGCAGGGCTGCAGTTCTCTGTCAGTCGCATAGACAGATTGCTCCGCAAAGGACAATTTGCAGACCGTATTGGAGCTGGAGCCCCAGTATATATGGCCGCGGTGCTTCAATAAGTGACTCATGAGCCTGTGGATATTGCTGGGGAAGTCGCTACACGCAGCAAGAAGCGTCGGATTTCCCCACGCCACTTGCAGCTGGCCATTCACAGCGACTCAGAGCTCAAGAAACTGCTGGGAGGTATCACCATTTCTCAGGGCGGAGTCCTGCACTTAAATCAGCCTG
>NW_027053917.1:0-19330 GCF_011386835.1 Chrysemys picta bellii
AGAAACCTCTTCTAGACCCCCACCAAGGTTGGGCTGGGAGGCGGGTCTAGCAGTGGGGGCAGGAGGGATTCTGGCAGCAGTGAAGTGGGTTGCGGGGAGGTTGAGATCTTGCCCAAGTCATCCGAGACACTAACGCTAAGCCACAGGATGGCAGCATCTAGTGTCTGTGGAGTCCAAGCACTATTTCAACCCCACAGTTTTGGATGAACTTCCCACAAGAGGAGGTGAAGATTACCCCCAGCAACACACACACACACACACACACACACACACCACTCCTGGTGGTGGGAGGGGAACAGGAGAAAGGACAAAAGAAGTAAGAGATGAAGAGAAAGGAAGGAGGGATGGTGGAAAAGGTAAAACGAAAAGGACAAACCCTAATGTCCCCAGTGATTCCACGGGACAAAATCCCGTGTGGACTACAAAATTCTGTCACCTTGAACTAGTGTTTTCCATGCCTAGAATTCAACGGGCACCAGGTGGATCAGACTGAGCAGGTTCAAAAACCTCTTGGAGGCTCTTACCTTCTAAACAGGGACGTCTGTTTTCAAGTAAAATCAGTAAAAGGGAAGGAGAAAACTCGAAAGAGGCTCCTGCTCGCACTCACATACGTGAACCCTAATACTCTCTCAGTACTCAAAGAGTTTCCCTGGCCCTGCGCCCCTGACTGATGTCAGCATCTCTCTCTGAGGTCACCACCTCCCTAACACCTTTGACCAATACGCTGAGATACTGCATGTAGCGGGGCGGCCTGGCTCCCAGGCGCCCCAGGAAGTCAAGGCCACCGCGGCCTGTCCCCACCCCCCGGAAGTCAAGGGGCGGGACAGGAAGTATAAAGGCCAAGCCACAGCGCTCAGTAGCTGGCCGGCAGCGGGAGAGGACAGACGCTAATGTCCAGGTACCCCAGG
Organism: Chrysemys picta bellii; assembly: GCF_011386835.1. Lineage (NCBI taxonomy): Eukaryota > Metazoa > Chordata > Testudines > Emydidae > Chrysemys > Chrysemys picta. The sequence goes on from NW_027053917.1 coordinate 909, forward strand.
AAGGGACGAGCCCCACCCCGGAACTACTACACTGCAAAAGGCCTTTGTGATGTCACTGCCACACCCACCCATCCCCTGAAGTGCTAATGTCCTGCTGCTGGCCTGACACTTTGAAGGTTTCAGCTACTCTCTGTGGATCACCCCACTCGATGCGTCTTCATTCTAGGAAGCAAGCCGGCTAGACAGTAAAGCATCAGAGGCTGCTCCCAATGCTACACTCAGTGTTTCCAAAATTACTACACTTTATGGCCAGAAGAGACCTTTAGAACATCTCATCTAACCCCCTGCATATCATAGGCTTCCTGTATAGTACAATAGGTACTTTTTGGGCACACACATTCCAGAAAGGCATCTAGTCTTCATGAAATGACATCAAGAGATGGAGAATCCACCACTTTCCCTTTTACTGAGTGCCAGGGGGCTCCATTTCCCCTTCCACTAGCTCGCCATTTACAGTGAGCCAGAGCAGTACCTGCAGCAGGGAGCGGGAGTTGCTGATGGCCTCAGAGGCACAGCCCCTGCAGTGTCTAAGGCACCTGGCACAAGTGCCGGATGATGCAGAGCTGGTGCATCACTCTGGCCATGACGTCCTCCTGCTGCAAGGGAACGAGAACCTGTCAAAGACTCAAACGCCCCGAGGAATCAGGGGGAATTAAGGGCATCTGGAACCAGCAGTATTTCCACCCAGCACCTCCCCACCATTGAGGGATGAATTCACCTCCTGAACCCCAGAATGGAGTCTTCTTGTCCTTTCTAGTAACCTCCAGTGCCAACCCCCCTCCTTGAAGGATGAGATCCTGCTACTTCCCCCTCAGTGCCCTTGACAGCTGTTCCACCTCCAAACCACAGCTCAAGTTATCAGAACCCTCTTCTCCACCCCCACCCAGGTTGGGCAGGGAGGCGGCTCTAGCAGGGGGGGCAGGAGGGATTCTGCCAGCAGTGAAGTGGGTTGCGGGGAGGTTGAGATCTTGCCCCAATCATCCCAGACACTAATGCTAAGCCACAGGATGGCAGCATCTAGTGTCATTGGAGTTCAAGCACTATTTCAACCTCACAGTTTTGGATCAATTTCCCACAAGGGGAGGTGAAGAGCACCCCCAGCAACACACACACACACACACACACACCCCACTCCTGGTGGTGTCAGGTGAACAGGAGAAAGGACAAAAGAAGTAAGAGATGAAGAGAAAGGAAGGAGGGATGGAGGAAAAGGTAAAACGAAAATGACAAACACTAATGTCCCCTGTGATTCTACGGGACAAAATCCCACAGAGGGAATAAAATTCTGCCACCTTAACCTAGTGTTTTCCATGCCTAGAATTCAGCTGGCACCAGATGGATCAGACTGAGCAGGTTCCAAAACCTCTTGGAGCCTCTTACCTTCTAAATAGGGACGTCTGTTTTCTAGTAAAATCCGTCAAAGGAAAGGAGAAAACTCCAAAGAGGCTCCTGCTCGCACTCACACATGTGAACACTAATACTCTCTCAGTCCTCAAAGAGAGACCTCGAGAAGGAGACTTGCTGAAGCAATAACAGACACTTGGTGGGATAACTCACATGACTGGAGTACTGTCATGGATGGATATAAACTGTTCAGGAAGGACAGGCAGGGCAGAAAAGGTGGGGGAGTTGCATTGTATGTAAGAGAGGAGTATGAGTGCTCAGAGGTCCGGTATGAAACTGTAGAAAAACCTGAGAGTCTCTGGATAAAGTTGAGAAGTGTGAGCAACAAGGGGGATGTCACGGTTGGAGTCTGGTATAGACCACCAGACCAGGGGGATGAGGTGGATGAGGCTTTCTTCTGGCAACTAGCAGAAGTTGCTAGATCGCAGGCCCTGGTTCTCATGGGAGACTTTAATCACCCTGATATCTGCTAGGAGAGCAATACAGCGGTGCACAGACAATCCAGGAAGTTTTTGGAAAGTGTAGGGCACAATTTCCTGGTGCAAGTGCTGGAGGAACCAACTAGGGGCAGAGCTTTTCTCGACCTGCTGCTCACAAACAGGGAAGAATTAGTAGGGGAAGCAAAAGTGGATGGGAACCTGGGAGGCAGTGACCATGAGATGGTCGAGTTCAGGATCCTGACACAAGGAAGAAAGGAGAGCAGCAGAATACGGACCCTGGACTTCAGAAAAGCAGACTTTGACTCCCTCAGGGAACAGATGGGCAGGATCCCCTGGGAGAATAACATGAAGGGCAAAGGGGTCCAGGAGAGCTGGCTGTATTTTAAAGAATCCTTATTGCGGTTGCAGGAACAAACCATCCCGATGTGTAGAAAGAATAGTAAATATGGCAGGCGACCAGCTTGGCTAAACAGTGAAATCCTTGCTGATCTTAAACGCAAAAAAGAAGCTTACAAGAAGTGGAAGATTGGACAAATGACCAGGGAGGAGTATAAAAATATTGCTCAGGCATGCAGGAGTGAAATCAGGAAGGCCAAATCACACTTGGAGTTGCAGCTAGCAAGAGATGTTAAGAGTAACAAGAAGGGTTTCTTCAGGTATGTTAGCAACAAGAAGAAAGTCAAGGAAAGTGTGGGCCCCTTACTGAATGAGGGAGGCAACCTAGTGACTGAGGATGTGGAAAAAGCTAATGTACTCAATGCTTTTTTTGCCTCTGTCTTCACGAACAAGGTCAGCTCCCAGACTGCTGCACTGGGCAGCACAATATGGGGAGAAGGTGACCAGCCCTCTGTGGAGAAAGAAGTGGTTCGGGACTATTTAGAAAAACTGGACGTGCACAACTCCATGGGGCTGGATGCGCTGCATCCGAAGGTGCTAAAGGACTTGGCGGATGAGATTGCACAGCCATTAGCCATTATTTTTGAAAACTCATGGCGATCGAGGGAGGTCCCGGATGACTGGAAAAAGGCTAATGTAGTGCCCATCTTTAAAAAAGGGAAGGAGGAGGATCCGGGGAACTACAGGCCAGTCAGCCTCACCTCAGTCCCTGGAAAAATCATGGAGCAGGTCCTCAAGGAATCAATTATGAAACACTTAGAGGAGAGGAAAGTGATCAGGAACAGTCAGCATGGATTCACCAAGGGGAAGTCGTGCCTGACTAACCTAATTGCCTTCTATGATGAGATAACTGGCTCTGTGGATGAGGGGAAAGCAGTGGATGTGTTATTCCTTGACTTTAGCAAAGCTTTTGATACGCTCTCCCACAGTATTCTTGCCACCAAGTTAAAGAAGTATGGGATGGATGAATGGACTGTAAGGTGGATAGAAAGCTGGCTGGATCGTCGGGCTCAACGGGTAGTGATCAATGGCTCCATGTCTAGTTGGCAGCCGGTTTCAAGCGGAGTAGTGCCCCAAGGGTCGGTCCTGGGGCCGGTTTTGTTTAATATCTTTATTAATGATCTGGAGGATGGTGTGGACTGCACTCTCAGCAAGTTTGCAGATGACACTAAACTAGGAGGCGTGGTAGATACGCTAGAGGGTAGGGATCGGATACAGAGGGACCTAGACAAATTAGAGGATTGGGCCAAAAAAAACCTGATGAAGTTCAACAAGGACAAGTGCAGAGTCCTGCACTTAGGACGGAAGAATCCCATGCACTGCTACAGACTAGGGACCGAATGGCTAGGTAGCAGTTCTGCAGAAAAGGACCTAGGGGTCACAGTGGACGAGAAGCTGGATATGAGTCAACAGTGTGCTCTTGTTGCCAAGAAGGCTAACGGCATTTTGGGCTGTATAAGTAGGGGCATTGCCAGCAGATCGAGGAACGTGATCGTTCCCCTTTATTCGACATTGGTGAGGCCTCATCTGGAATACTGTGTCCAGTTTTGGGCCTGTGGAAGCAGAGAAAGAGCTCACAGGAAGGGGATGCAATGCATGACAGTTTGTTAGCAAGAGTTAGGCTAACTGTAACCCTAATAACGCGAGATTTGTAGAAGCGAGGAATGTGTGAGGCGGGTGAGAAAGAACTGTGTAAGAAGTCATTATCAGGTTGGATATTAGGAAACACTATTTCAGTAGAAGGGTGGTGAAGCACTGGAATGCGTTAACTAGGGAGGTGGTGGAGTCTCCTTCCTTGGAGGTTTTTAAGGCCCGGCTTGACAAAGCCCTGGCTGGGATGATTTAGTTGGGAATTGGTCCTGCTTTGAGGACGGGGTTGGAGTAGATGACCTCTTGAGGTCCCTTCCAACCCTGATATTCTATGATTCTATGATTCTATGAAAGTCACAGGGGTCTCTGAGGTTTCCCTGGCCCTAAGCCCCTGTCCTGCCTGGCTGATGTCAGCATCTCTCTCTGAGGTTACCACCTCCCTAACACCTTTGACCAATAGGCTGAGGTCCAGGATAAGGCCTTTGTGATATCACTGCCACACCCAACCAAACCCTAAAGTGCTAATGTCCTGCTACTGGCCTGACACTTTGAAGGTTTGAGCTACTCTCTGTGGATCACCCCACTCAATGCATCCTCATTCTAGGAAGCAAGCGGGCTAGACAGTAAAACATCAGAGGCTGCTCCCAATGCTACAGTGAGCCAGAGCAGTACCTGCAGCAGGGAGCGGGAGTTGCTGATGGCCTCAGAGGCACAGCCCCTGCAGTGTCTCAGGAATCTGGCGCAAGTGCCGGATGATGTGGAGCTGGTGCATCACTTTTGGCCGTGACGTCCTCCTGCTGCAAGGGAACGAGAACCTGTCAGAGACTCAAACGCCCCGAGGAATCAGCGGGAATTAAGGGCACCTGGAACCAGCACTACTTCCACCCATCACCTGCCCACCACTGAGGGATAAATTCACCTCCTGAACCCCAGAATGGAGTCTTCTTGTCCTTTCTAGTAACCTCCAGTGACAACCCCCCTCCTTGAAGGATGAGCTCCTGCTATCTCCCCCTCAGTGCCCTTGACAGCTGTTCCACCTCCAAACCACAGCTCAAGTTATTAGTACCTTTGGACACAGACTGGCTAACCTAGTGAGGAGGGCTTTAAACTAGGTTCGACGGGGACAGGTGAGCAAAGCCCACAGGTAAGTGGGGAACATGGAGACCGGGGAGATGGGTCAAAAACGAGAGGGAGTGTGGGCTATATTGTCAGAGAGAAAGGAGGGTCAGGACAAAACTGGGAGGAAAGATCAAACCAGTATCTTAGATGCCTATATACAAATGCGAGAAGTATGGGGAATAAGCAGGAAGAACTGGAAGTGCTAATAAATAAATACAACTATGACATTGTTGGCATCACTGAAACTTGGTGGGATAATACACGTGATTGGAATGTTGGTGTGGATGGGTACAGCTTGCTCAGGAAGGATAGACAGGGGAAAAAGGGAGGAGGTGTTGCCTTGTATATTAAAAATGTACACACTTGGACTGAGGTAGAGATGGACATAGGAGACGGAAGTGTTGAGAGTCTCTGGGTTAGGCTAAAAGGGGTAAAAAACAAGGGAGATGTCATGCTAGGAGTCTACTACAGGCCACCTAACCAGGTGGAAGAGGTGGATGAGGCTTTTTTTAAGCAACTAACAAAATCATCCAAAGCCCAAGATTTGGTGGTGATGGGGGACTTCAACTATCCGGCTATATGTTGGGAAAATAACACAGCGGGGCACAGACTATCCAACAAATTCCTGGACTGCATTGGAGACAACTTTTTATTTCAGAAGGTTGAAAAAGCTACTGGGGGGAAGCTGTTCTAGACTTGATTTTAACAAATAGGGAGGAACTCGTTGAGAATTTGAAAGTAGAAGGCAGCCTGGGTGAAAGTGATCATGAAATCATAGAGTTTGCAATTCTAAGGAAGGGTAGAAGGGAGAACAGCAAAATAGAGACAATGGATTTCAGGAAGGCAGATTTTGGTAAGCTCAGAGAGCTGATAGGTAAGGTCCCATGGGAATCAAGACTGAGGGGAAAAACAACTGAGGAGAGTTGGCAGTTTTTCAAAGGGACACTATTAAGGGCCCAAAAGCAAGCTATTCCGCTGGTTAGGAAAGAGAGAAAATGTGGCAAAAGACCACCTTGGCTTAACCATGAGATCTTGCATGATCTAAAAAATAAAAAGGAGTCATATAAAAAATGGAAACTGGGACAGATTACAAAGGATGAATATAGGCAAACAACACAGGAATGCAGGGGCAAGATTAGAAAGGCAAAGGCACAAAATGAGCTCAAACTAGCTACGGGAATAAAGGGAAACAAGAAGACTTTTTATCAATACATTAGAAGCAAGAGGAAGACCAAAGACAGGGTAGGCCCACTGCTTAGTGAAGAGGGAGAAACAGTAACAGGAAACTTGGAAATGGCGGAGATGCTTAATGACTTCTTTGTTTCGGTCTTCACCGAGAAGTCTGAAGGAATGCCTAACATAGTGAATGCTAATGGGAAGGGGGTAGGTTTAGCAGATAAAATAAAAAAAGAACAAGTTAAAAATCACTTAGAAAAGTTAGATGCCTGCAAGTCACCCGGGCCTGATGAAATGCATCCTAGAATACTCAAGGAGCTAATAGAGGAGGTATCTGAGCCTCTAGCTATTATCTTTGGAAAATCATGGGAGACGGGAGAGATTCCAGAAGACTGGAAAAGGGCAAATATAGTGCCCATCTATAAAAAGGGAAATAAAAACAACCCAGGAAACTACAGACCCCAGTGAGTTTAACTTCTGTGCCAGGGAAGATAATGGAGCAAGTAATTAAGGAAATCATCTGCAAACACTTGGAAGGTGGTAAGGTGATAGGGAACAGCCAGCATGGATTTGTGAAGAACAAATCATGTCAAACCAATCTGATAGCTTTCTTTGATAGGATAACGAGCCTTGTGGATAAGGGTGAGGCTGTGGATGTGGTATACCTAGACTTTAGTAAGGCATTTGATACGGTCTCGCATGATATTCTTATTGATAAACTAGGCAAATACAATTTAGATGGGGCTACTATAAGGTGGGTGCATAACTGGCTGGATAACCGTACTCAGAGAGTTGTTATTAATAGTTCCCAATCCTGCTGGAAAGCCATAACGAGTGGGGTATCGCAGGGGTCTGTTTTGGGACCGGCGCTGTTCAATATCTTCATCAACGACTTAGATATTGGCATAGAAAGTACGCTTATTAAGTTTGCGGATGATACCAAACTGGGAGGGATTGCAACTGCTTTGGAGGACAGGGTCATAATTCAAAATGATCTGGACAAATTGGAGAAATGGTCTGAGTTAAACAGGATGAAGTTTAACAAAGACAAATGCAAAGTGCTCCACTTAGGAAGGAACAATCAGTTTCACACATACAGAATGGGAAGAGACTGTCTAGGAAGGAGTACGGCAGAAAGGGATCTAGGGGTTATAGTGGACCACAAGCTAAATATGAGTCAACAGTGTGATGCTGTTGCAAAAAAAGCAAACCGGATTCTGGGATGTATTAACAGGTGTGTTGTGAGCAAGACACGAGAAGTCATTCTTCCGCTCTACTCTGCTCTGGTTAGGCCTCAGCTGGAGTATTGGGTCCAGTTCTGGGCACCGCATTTTAAAAAAGATGTGGAGAAATTGGAAAGGGTCCAGAGAAGAGCAACAAGAATGATTAAAGGTCTTGAGAACATGACCTATGAAGGAAGGCTGAAAGAATTGGCTTTGTTTAGTTTGGAAAAGAGAAGACTGAGAGGAGACATGATAGCAGTTTTCAGGTATTTAAAAGGGTGTCATAAGGAGGAGGGAGAAAACTTGTTCACCTTCGCCTCTAAGGATAGAACCAGAAGCAATGGGTTTAAAGTGCAGCAAGGGAGGTCTAGGTTGGACATTAGGAAAAAGTTCCTAACTGTCAGGGTGGTTAAACACTGGAATAAATTGCCGAGGGAGGTTGTGGAATCTCCATCTCTTGAGATATTTAAGAGTAGGTTAGATAAATGTCTATCAGGGATGGTATTTGGTCTCATAGACTCATAGACTTTAAGGTCAGAAGGGACCATTATGATCATCTGGTCTGACCCCCTGCATGCTGCAGGCCACAAGACCCTTCCCTGGACTGTGCCGTTGAAGTCCCCAATCCTGTGTTTTAGTGACTTCAATCGGCAGGGACCCTCCTGCTAGTGATCCCTGCCCCATGCTGCGGAGGAAGGCGAAAAACCTCCAGCGGCTCAGCCAATCTACCCTGGAGGAAAATTCCTTCCCGACCCCAAATATGGCGATCAGTAATACCCCGAGCATGTAGGCAAGAGTCTCTAGCCTGACCCTTGTTTGCCATTATGCTATTTACGTACCATTGCTTGGTTTTCCTCGGCTACTATGTTTTACCATTAAACCATTCCCTCCATAAACTTATCCAACTTAATCTTAAAACCAGACAGGTCCGTTGCCCCCACCGTTTCCCTCGGAAGGCCGTTCCAATATTTCACCCCTCTGACGGTCAGAAACCTTCGTCTGATTTCAAGCCTGAACTTCCCCACGGCCAGTTTATATCCATTGGTTCTCGTGTCCACATTAGTACTCAGCTGAAATAATTCCTCTCCCTCCCTTGTATTTATCCCTCTGATATATTTAAAGATAGCAATCATATCCCCCCTCAGCCTTCGTTTTGTCAGACTAAACAACCCGAGCTCCTCTAATCTCTTTTCATACGACAGGTTTTCCATTCCTCTGATCATCCTAGTCGCCCTTCTCTGCACCCGTTCCAATTTGAGTTCATCTTTTTTAAACATGGGAGACCAGAACTACACACAGTACTCCAAATGAGGTCTCACCAGCGCCGTATACAACGGAAGCAGGACCTCCTTATCCCTACTAGATATACCTCGCCTAATACATCCCAAGACCGCATTGGCTTTTTTCACAGCCACGTCACATTGTCGACTCATAGTCATCCTGCGGTCTACAAGGACCCCTAGGTCCTTCTCCTCTTCCGTTACTTCTAACCAATGCGTCCCCATCTTGTAACTAAAATTGTTATTAGTCATCCCCAAGTGCATCACCTTACACTTTTCACTATTAAATTTCATCTTATTTCTGACACTCCAATTCACAAGCTCATTCAAGTCTCCCTGCAGAATATCCCTATCCTCCTCCGAATTTGCAACTCCTCCCACCTTCGTATCAGCCGCAAACTTTATCAGCCCACTCTTGCAATCGGTTCCGAGGTCAGTTATAAATAGATTAAATAAAATGGGTCCCAAAACCGAACCTTGAGGCACTCCACTAGTAACCTCCCTCCAACCCGACAGTTCACCCTTTAATACGACCCGCTGCATTCTCCCCATTAACCAATTCTTTATCCACCTCTGGATTTTCATATCGATCCCCATGTTTTCCAGTTTAACCAATAATTCCTCATGGGGTACAGTATCAAACGGTTTACTGAAATCCAGGTATATTAGGTCCACCGCATTTCCCTTATCTAATAAGTCCGTTTCATGGTCCTGCCATGCGGGCAGGGGACTGGACTCGATGACCTCTCGAGGTCCCTTCCAGTCCGATAATCTATGAATGTATGAAAAAAACACTGTTCTCCACCCCCACCCAGGTTGGCCAGGGAGGCGGCTCTAGCAGGGGGGGCAGGAGGGATTCTGGCAGCAGTGAAGTGGGTTGCGGGGAAGTTGAGATCTTGACCCAAGTCATCCCAGACACTAATGCTAAGCCACAGGATGGCAGCATCTAGTGTCAGTGGAGTCCAAGCACTATTTCAACCCCACAGTTTTGGATGAACTTCCCACAAGAGGAGGTGAAGATCACCCCCAGCAACACACACACACACACACACACACACACACCACTCCTGGTGGTGGGAGGGGAACAGGAGAAAGGACAAAAGAAGTAAGAGATGAAGAGAAAGGAAGGAGGGATGGAGGAAAAGGTAAAACAAAAAGGACAAACCCTAATGTCCCCAGTGATTCTACGGCACAAAATCCAAGGGATGGAATAAAATTCTGCCATCTTAAACTACTGTTTTCCATGCCTAGAATTCAGCTGGCACCACGTGGATCAGACTGAGCAGCTGCCAAAACCTCTTGGAGGCTCTTACCTTCTAAACAGGGACGTCTGTTTTCTAGTAAAATCAGTAAAAGGGAAGGAGAAAACTCGAAAGAGGCTCCTGCACGCACTCACGTACGTGAACCCTAATACTCTCTCAGTCCTCAAAGAAAGACCTCGAGAAGGAGACTTGCTGAAGCAAAGCCACAGGGTCTCTGAGGTTTCCCTGGCCCTGTGCTCCTGTCCTGCCAGGCTGATGTCAGCATCTCTCTCTGAGGTCACCACCTCCCTAACACATTTGACCAATAAGCTGACATCCTGCAAAAGGCCTTTGTGATGTCACTGCCACACCCAACCAAACCCTGAAGTGCTAATGTCCTGCTGCTGGCCTGACACTTTGAAGGTTTGAGGTTGTCATAACTATAAAGGGAAGGGTAACAGCTGTCCTGTGTACAGTACTATAAAATCCTCCTGGCCAGAGACTCCAAAATCCTTTTCCCTCTAAAGGGTTAAGAAGCTCAGGTAACCTGGCTGGCATCTGACCTAAAGGACCAATAAGGGGACAAGATACTTTCAAATCTTGGGGAGGGGAAGGCTTTTGTTTGTGTTCTTTGTTTGTGTGGGTGTTCGCCCTCGGGACTGAGAGGGACCAGACATCAATCCAGGTTCTCCACATCTTTCTAAACAAGTCTCTCCTATTTCAAACAAGGCGTGTTAGTTTTCCTTTGTTTTCTCAACTTGTAAATGTACCTTTTACTAGAGTGTTTATCTTTGTTTGCTGTACTTTGAACCTAAGACTAGAGGGGAGTCCTCTGAGCTCTTTAAGTTTGATTACCCTGTAAGGTTAATTTCCATACTGATTATACAGAGATGATTTTTACCTTTTTCTTTAATTAAAAGCCTTATTTTTAAGAACCTGATTGATTTTTCCTTGTTTTAAGATCCAAGGAGTTTGGATCTTGATTCACCAGGAGTTGGTGGGAGGAAGGAGGGGAATGGTTAATTTCTCCTTCTTTTAGATCCAAGGGGGTTGGATCTGTATTCACCAGAAGTTGGTGGGAGGAAGGAGGGGGGATGGTTTATTTCTCCTTGTTTTAAGATCCAAGGGGTTTGGATCTGTATTCACCAGGGAATTGCTGAAAGGTTTCTCAAGGCTACCCAGGGGAGGAAATTAGCCTTGGGATGGTGGTTAAGCTTAGAAGTTTTCATGCAGGCCCCTACATTTGTACCCTAAACTTCAAAGTGGGGATACAGCCTTGACACAGGTACTCTCTGTGGATCACCCCACTCAATGCGTCTTCATTCTAGGAAGCAACCCGGCTAGACAGTAAAACATCACAGGCTGCTCCCAATACTACACTCAGTGTTTCCAAAATTTGTAGACTTTATGGCCACAAGAGACCTTTAGAGCATCTCATCTAAGCCCCTGCATATCATAGGCCTCCTGTATAGTACAATAGTTACTTTTTGGGCACACACATTCCAGAAAGGCATCTAGTCTTCATTCAATGACATCAAGAGATGGAGAATCCACCACTTTCCCTTTTAGTGAGTGCCAGGGGGCTCCATTTCCCCTTCCACTAGCTCGCCATTTACAGGGAGACAGAGCAGTACCTGCAGCAGGGAGCGGGAGTTGCTGAAGGCCTCAGAGGCGCAGCCCCTGCAGTGTCTCAGGCACCTGGCGCAAGTGCCGGATGATGCGGGTGCATCACTTTGGCCGTGACGTCCTCCTCCTGCAAGGGAACGAGAACCTGTCAGAGACTCAAACGCCCCGAGGAATCAGGGGGAATTAAGGGCACATGGAATCAGCAGTATTTAAACTGACTACCTGCCCACCACTGAGGGATGAATTCACCTCCTGAACCCCAGAATGGAGTCTTCTTGTCCTTTCTAGTAACCTCCAGTGCCAACCCACCACCTTGTAGGGTGAGCTCCTGCTACCTCCCCCTCAGTACCCTTGACAGCTGTTCTACCTCCAAACCACAGCTCAAGTTATCAGAACCCTCTTCTCCACCCCAACCCAGGTTGCGCAGGGAGGCGGCCCTAGCAGGGGGGGCAGGAGGGATTCTGCCAGCAGTGAAGTGGGTTGCGGGGAAGTTGAGATCTTGCCCCAAGTTGTCCCAGACACTAATGCTAAGCCACAGGATGGCAGCATCTAGTGTCAGTGGAGTCCAAGCACTATTTGAACCCGACAGATTTGGATCAACTTCCCACAAGGGGAGGTGAAGAGCACCCCCAGCAACACACACACCACTCCTGGAGGTGGGAGGGGAACAAGAGAAAGGACAAAAGAAGTAAGAGATGAAGAGAAAGGAAGGAGGGATGGAGGAAAAGGTAAAACGAAAAGGACAAACCCTAGTGTCCCCAGTGATTCCACGGGACAAAATTCCAGGGAGGGAAGAAAATTCTGCCACCTTAAACTACTGTTTTCCATGCCGAGAATTCAGCTGGCACCAGATGGATCAGACTGAGCAGGTTCCAAAACTTCTTGGAGGCTCTTACCTTCTAATTTTCAAGTAAAATCAGTAAAAGGAAAGGAGAAAACTCGAAAGAGGCTCCTGCTCGCACTCACATACGTCAACCCTAACACTCTCTCAGTCCTCAAAAAGAAACCTCGAGAAGGAGACTTGCTGAAGCAAAGCCACAGGGGTCTCTGAGGTTTCCCTGGTCGTAAGCCCCTGTCCTCCCTGGCTGAAGACAGCATCTCTCTCTGAGGTCACCACCTCCCTAACACCTTTGACCAGTACGCTGAGGTCCTTGAAAAAGCCTTTGTGATATCACTGCCACACCCAACCAAACCCTAAAGTGCTCATGTCCTGCTGCTGGCCTGACACTTTGAAGGTTTGAGCTACGCTCTGTGGATCACACCACAAAATTCGTCTTCATTCTAGGAAGCAAGCTAGCTAGACAGTAAAACATCAGAGGCTGCTCCCAATGCTACACTCAGTGTTTCCAAAATTAGTAGACTTTATGGCCACAAGAGACCTTTAGAGCATCTAATCTAAGCCCCTGCATATCATAGGCTTCCTGTATAGTACAATAGTTACTCTTTGGGCACACACATTCCAGAAAGGCATCTAGTCTTCATTCAATGACATCAAGAGATGGAGAATCCACCACTTTCCCTTTTAGTGAGTGCCAGGGGGCTCCATTTCCCCTTCCACTAGCTCCCCATTTACAGTGAGCCAGAGCAGTACCTGCAGCAGGGAGAGGGAGTTGCTAAGGCCTCAGAGGAACAGCCCCTGCAGTGTCTCAGGCACATGGCGTAAGTGCCGGATGACGCGGAGCTGGTGCATCCCTTTGGCCGTGAGGTCCTCCTCCTGCAAGGGAACGAGAACCTGTCAGAGACTCAAATGCCCCGAGGAATCAGGGGCAATTAAGGACACCTGGAACCAGCAGTATTTACACCCAGCGCCTGCCCACCACTGAGGGATGAATTCACCTCCTGAACCCCAGAATGGAGTCGTCTTCTCCTTTCTAGTAATCTCCAGTGCCAACCCCCGTCCTTGTAGGGTGAGCTCCTGCTACCTCCCCCTCAGTGCCCTTGACAGCTGTTCCACCTCCAAACCACAGCTCAAGTTATCAGAACCCTCTTCTCCACCCCCACCCAGGTTGGGCAGGGAGGCGGCTCTAGCAGGGGGGGCAGGTGGGATTCTGGCAGCAGTGAAGTGGGTTGCGGGGAGGTTGAGATCTTGCCCCAAGTCATCCCAGACACTAATGCTAAACCAGACGATGGCAGCATCTAGTGTCAGTGGAGTCCAAGCACTATTTCAACCATACAGTTTTGGATCAACTCCCAACAAGGGGAGGTGATGAGCACCCCCAGCAACACAAACACACACACACACACACACACACACACACACACACACACACACTCCTGGTGGTGGGAGGGGAACAGGAGAAAGGACAAAAGAAGTAAGAGATAAAGAGAAAGGAAGGAGGGATGGAGGAAAAGGTAAAACGAAAAGGACAAACCCTAATGTCCCCAGTGATTCTACGGGACAAAATCCCAGGGAGGGAATAAAATTCTGCCATCTTAAACTACTGTTTTCCATGCCTAGAATTCAGCTGGCACCACGTGGATCAGACTGAGCAGCTGCTAAAACCTCTTGGAGGCTCTTACCTTCTAAACAGGGACGTCTGTTTTCTAGTAAAATCAGTAAAAGGAAAGGAGAAAACTCGAAAGAGGCTCCTGCACGCACTCACGTACGTGAACCCTAATACTCTCTCAGTCCTCAAAGAAAGACCTCGAGAAGGAGACTTGCTGAAGCAAAGCCACAGGGTCTCTGAGGTTTCCCTGGCCCTGTGCTCCTGTCCTGCCAGGCTGATGTCAGCATCTCTCTCTGAGGTTACCACCTCCCTAACACATTTGACCAATAAGCTGACATCCTGCAAAAGGCCTTTGTGATGTCACTGCCACACCCAACCAAACCCTGAAGTGCTAATGTCCTGCTGCTGGCCTGACACTTTGAAGGTTTGAGGTTGTCATAACTATAAAGGGAAGGGTAACAGCTGTCCTGTGTACAGTACTATAAAATCCTCCTGGCCAAAGACTCCAAAATCCTTTTCCCTGTAAAGGGTTAAGAAGCTCAGGTAACCTGGCTGGCATCTGACCTAAAGGACCAATAAGGGGACAAGATACTTTCAAATCTTGGGGAGGGGAAGGCTTTTGTTTGTGTTCTTTGTTTGTGTGGGTGTTCGCCCTCGGGACTGAGAGGGACCAGACATCAATCCAGGTTCTCCACATCTTTCTAAACAAGTCTCTCCTATTTCAAACAAGGCGTGTTAGTTTTCCTTTGTTTTCTCAACTTGTAAATGTACCTTTTACTAGAGTGTTTATCTTTGTTTGCTGTACTTTGAACCTAAGACTAGAGGGGAGTCCTCTGAGCTCTTTAAGTTTGATTACCCTGTAAGGTAAATTTCCATACTGATTTTACAGAGATGATTTTTACCTTTTTCTTTAATTAAAAGCCTTATTTTTAAGAACCTGATTGATTTTTCCTTGTTTTAAGATCCAAGGAGTTTGGATCTTGATTCACCAGGAGTTGGTGGGAGGAAGGAGGGGAATGGTTAATTTCTCCTTCTTTTAGATCCAAGGGGGTTGGATCTGTATTCACCAGAAGTTGGTGGGAGGAAGGAGGGGGGATGGTTTATTTCTCCTTGTTTTAAGATCCAAGGGGTTTGGATCTGTATTCACCAGGGAATTGCTGAAAGGTTTCTCAAGGCTACCCAGGGGAGGAAATTAGCCTTGGGATGGTGGTTAAGCTTAGAAGTTTTCATGCAGGCCCCTACATTTGTACCCTAAACTTCAAAGTGGGGATACAGCCTTGACACAGGTACTCTCTGTGGATCACCCCACTCAATGCGTCTTCATTCTAGGAAGCAAGCCGGCTAGACAGTAAAACATCACAGGCTGCTCCCAATACTACACTCAGTGTTTCCAAAATTTGTAGACTTTATGGCCACAAGAGACCTTTAGAGCATCTCATCTAAGTCCCTGCATATCATAGGCCTCCTGTATAGTACAATAGTTACTTTTTGGGCGCACACATTCCAGAAAGGCATCTAGTCTTCATTCAATGACATCAAGAGATGGAGAATCCACCACTTTCCCTTTTAGTGAGTGCCAGGGGGCTCCATTTCCCCTTCCACTAGCTCGCCATTTACAGGGAGACAGAGCAGTACCTGCAGCAGGGAGCGGGAGTTGCTGAAGGCCTCAGAGGCGCAGCCCCTGCAGTGTCTCAGGCACCTGGCGCAAATGGCGGATGATGCGGGTGCATCACTTTGGCCGTGACGTCCTCCTCCTGCAAGGGAACGAGAACCTGTCAGAGACTCAAACGCCCCGAGGAATCAGGGGAAATTAAGGGCACCTGGAACCAGCAGTATTTAAACTGACTACCTGCCCACCACTGAGGGATGAATTCACCTCCTGAACCCCAGAATGGAGTCTTCTTGTCCTTTCTAGTAACCTCCAGTGCCAACCCACCACCTTGTAGGGTGAGCTCCTGCTACCTCCCCCTCAGTACCCTTGACAGCTGTTCTACCTCCAAACCACAGCTCAAGTTATCAGAACCCTCTTCTCCACCCCAACCCAGGTTGCGCAGGGAGGCGGCCCTAGCAGGGGGGGCAGGAGGGATTCTGCCAGCAGTGAAGTGGGTTGCGGGGAAGTTGAGATCTTGCCCCAAGTTGTCCCAGACACTAATGCTAAGCCACAGGATGGCAGCATCTAGTGTCAGTGGAGTCCAAGCACTATTTGAACCCGACAGATTTGGATCAACTTCCCACAAGGGGAGGTGAAGAGCACCCCCAGCAACACACACACCACTCCTGGAGGTGGGAGGGGAACAAGAGAAAGGACAAAAGAAGTAAGAGATGAAGAGAAAGGAAGGAGGGATGGAGGAAAAGGTAAAACGAAAAGGACAAACCCTAGTGTCCCCAGTGATTCCACGGGACAAAATTCCAGGGAGGGAAGAAAATTCTGCCACCTTAAACTACTGTTTTCCATGCCGAGAATTCAGCTGGCACCAGATGGATCAGACTGAGCAGGTTCCAAAACTTCTTGGAGGCTCTTACCTTCTAATTTTCAAGTAAAATCAGTAAAAGGAAAGGAGAAAACTCGAAAGAGGCTCCTGCTCGCACTCACATACGTCAACCCTAACACTCTCTCAGTCCTCAAAAAGAAACCTCGAGAAGGAGACTTGCTGAAGCAAAGCCACAGGGGTCTCTGAGGTTTCCCTGGTCGTAAGCCCCTGTCCTCCCTGGCTGAAGACAGCATCTCTCTCTGAGGTCACCACCTCCCTAACACCTTTGACCAGTACGCTGAGGTCCTTGAAAAAGCCTTTGTGATATCACTGCCACACCCAACCAAACCCTAAAGTGCTCATGTCCTGCTGCTGGCCTGACACTTTGAAGGTTTGAGCTACGCTCTGTGGATCACACCACAAAATTCGTCTTCATTCTAGGAAGCAAGCTAGCTAGACAGTAAAACATCAGAGGCTGCTCCCAATGCTACACTCAGTGTTTCCAAAATTAGTAGACTTTATGGCCACAAGAGACCTTTAGAGCATCTAATCTAAGCCCCTGCATATCATAGGCTTCCTGTATAGTACAATAGTTACTCTTTGGGCACACACATTCCAGAAAGGCATCTAGTCTTCATTCAATGACATCAAGAGATGGAGAATCCACCACTTTCCCTTTTAGTGAGTGCCAGGGGGCTCCATTTCCCCTTCCACTAGCTCCCCATTTACAGTGAGCCAGAGCAGTACCTGCAGCAGGGAGAGGGAGTTGCTAAGGCCTCAGAGGAACAGCCCCTGCAGTGTCTCAGGCACATGGCGTAAGTGCCGGATGACGCGGAGCTGGTGCATCCCTTTGGCCGTGAGGTCCTCCTCCTGCAAGGGAACGAGAACCTGTCAGAGACTCAAATGCCCCGAGGAATCAGGGGCAATTAAGGACACCTGGAACCAGCAGTATTTACACCCAGCGCCTGCCCACCACTGAGGGATGAATTCACCTCCTGAACCCCAGAATGGAGTCGTCTTCTCCTTTCTAGTAATCTCCAGTGCCAACCCCCGTCCTTGTAGGGTGAGCTCCTGCTACCTCCCCCTCAGTGCCCTTGACAGCTGTTCCACCTCCAAACCACAGCTCAAGTTATCAGAACCCTCTTCTCCACCCCCACCCAGGTTGGGCAGGGAGGCGGCTCTAGCAGGGGGGACAGGTGGGATTCTGGCAGCAGTGAAGTGGGTTGCGGGGAGGTTGAGATCTTGCCCCAAGTCATCCCAGACACTAATGCTAAACCAGACGATGGCAGCATCTAGTGTCAGTGGAGTCCAAGCACTATTTCAACCATACAGTTTTGGATCAACTCCCAACAAGGGGAGGTGATGAGCACCCCCAGCAACACAAACACACACACACACACACACACACACACACACACACACACCACTCCTGGTGGTGGGAGGGGAACAGGAGAAAGGACAAAAGAAGTAAGAGATAAAGAGAAAGGAAGGAGGGATGGAGGAAAAGGTAAAACGAAAAGGACAAACCCTAATGTCCCCAGTGATTCTACGGGACAAAATCCCAGGGAGGGAATAAAATTCTGCCATCTTAAACTACTGTTTTCCATGCCTAGAATTCAGCTGGCACCACGTGGATCAGACTGAGCAGCTGCTAAAACCTCTTGGAGGCTCTTACCTTCTAAACAGGGACGTCTGTTTTCTAGTAAAATCAGTAAAAGGAAAGGAGAAAACTCGAAAGAGGCTCCTGCACGCACTCACGTACGTGAACCCTAATACTCTCTCAGTCCTCAAAGAAAGACCTCGAGAAGGAGACTTGCTGAAGCAAAGCCACAGGGTCTCTGAGGTTTCCCTGGCCCTGTGATCCTGTCCTGCCAGGCTGATGTCAGCATCTCTCTCTGAGGTTACCACCTCCCTAACACATTTGACCAATAAGCTGACATCCTGCAAAAGGCCTTTGTGATGTCACTGCCACACCCAACCAAACCCTGAAGTGCTAATGTCCTGCTGCT